>NC_060894.1:15135000-15430000 GCF_014805685.1 Silurus meridionalis
CTATGCCACCGCTTTTCAAATCATGCCCGGAGGGCATTTTACAAAGCTGAATTTGTTTATTAGCAAGTTAACTTAAGGCTATGGTAACTTCACGAGTGCACTGAATCCCACTAGAGATTTAAAGATGATAACATGGTTTAGCTAGCTAACTCTGAGAACTGCAATCAACTAAATTGTGACTGGCAAAGATCTTGTTTAGTTTTCAAATCTAGCCTTATTCTGTGATTATACCCCTTTGTAGAACTGTAGTAGGTGCAACTGTTATAGTGTTTGATTGAATACTATTTCTTAGCTTGCTTTAAATTTACTTAAATACAGTATGTACACATTGTTTATTACACATCTTTCATTTGTCACATTCATATTCCATAAAGTGCAAATAAATAGTTTTTTGACAATGCTGGGGAAATGTAGTGACCTTTTAAAATTACTGAAATATTTTAGGTATGCAAAACTAAGTAATAACAATGATGGTCCTTCATATCTTCAGTGTCTGTCATTGATACATTATATGATAATAATGATTTTTTATTAAAATTATCTTCTATCTGATCTATCTGTCTGACCTTTATGTTCCCTGTTCTTATACTGAACCTTTCTTCTTCATGACAATTGTCTAGGATTTATGTGCCTTCTCAACTTCGCTTTTCTGTTCTGCTGTTAAATTGCACATTTCTGTGTGCAGCCTTAAAATAGAACTTAGTGTTTAAACTTGGTGAAAACCATTTTAGCCAGTTCCCCATCACACATATTCCATATTTTCAGTACCTCAATGTAGAGGGACCTTCTGCTGAACTCATGTGATACCAGTCACTTATGTCACTGCTTCCATGTAAGGTTATTTTCCATCTCTCTGCCTCCCAGTCTTTATAATTGGTTTATTCTACCTGATGGGGTGAACTGATTAAGTCATCCAGATGTAAGGTCTTGTAGGCCAATACCCACATCTGATAATAGTATAGTATATATATTTCTTGCTTTCACCCTCTAAAAATGTTAAGCCTTGTAACTGTTGCTGAATCTGTGACTTTTTGAGTGGCACAGCTTTATAGCCACTAACAAAACAATCATCAGTCCCAAAACTAGTACAGATATCATGGCAATTAAAAGCACTTTGCTGTTTAGAGTTTCACAATGTTCTGATTTCACATCTCTGAGGTTGATTTCCCCATACCCAACATCCTTTGTGTATTGGCACATGGCACTGTCAATGTCCACATGGGCCTGCTGCACTAGGCTGATCAGATGCATGTTTTCACAGCAAATGAGTGGATTTGAGGCAAGAGAGAGAGTTTTAAGTGTCTTTTTTAAAGCCAACACTGTGCCAGCGTCCAGAACCTTGACGTTGTTGTTCTGCAGATTCAGAATTTCAATGGCAGTGGCTCTCTCACCCAGAAACAGGCCATCTAACTGGTTATCAGGCAAATCCAAAACCTTTAAGCTGTGTAGGGCTGAGAGGCTGATGTTAAGTTTTTTAAGATGGTTTCCTCTCAAGTAGAGGTGTGTAAGGGTTCTCTCTAAGCCTGCTAGGGCCTGTTCACTGATTTTCATGTTAGGGTTCAGAGATATGTCCAAGATTAGCAATGGGCTTCCAATGAAAGCATGTGCAGGCAAAAAAGTCAGTTTGTTCTCAGACATATAAAGGTATCGCAGGGTGCGGATAGAATAGAGAGAGACACAATCGCTCGTTTGATTTTGGAGTGGATCACAGACGCTCAGCTCATTAGACTGAAGATGCAGGTTGGTGATCTGGGGTAGATTAAAGATTTCAGGGTCTAATATACTGAGAATGTTGCCCTGCAGGTAGAGTGTCTCCAGTGCCAACAGCGTTTTCTCCTTAAAAGTCAGGTTCTGCAGGTTGTTAAAGCTCAGGTCGAGGGTTTTTAAAGCATTCAGAGGACTGTCAGTGTCCACGAGGAAGCTCTCCAGACAGTTATTGCTAATATTAAGGGTATCTAAAGCCACCAAGCTGGTGAAGAAATCAGAAGGCACAGCCTTGAACTGGTTATAGCTCAGATCTAAGTACAGAAGTCTAGGAAGCAACTGGTGGGTTTTGCTGCTGTAGAGTGGAGTCAGAGTCAGTTCTTCTATGTCCCTCAGATACTGGAGCTCATCATCAGGACCTGTGCTGTTCAGGCTATGCAGCTGGTTTCGTGAAAGGTCTAGATAGATGATTTTATTCCACCTGGGAAGGACAGGAAAGTAGTGCATCTTATTCTCCTTAAGGTCCAGGTAGAGCAACTCAAACTCTTGGTCTGAGTCAATGGTCTGGAAGGAGTTCATGCTGTTTTTGCTTAGGTTTAGTGATCTCAGCTGGAACAGGTTAAAATCAGTAATGCATGAGATTGAATTCACTGATAAATCCAGTTCAGTCAGATTTAGCAGAGAATCAAATGTGCCCTCCTCAATCTCCAGAATGACATTGTTATGTAAATCGATGTTTCTTAGTGATTGGCAGCCACTGAAGGTGCTATTGGCTAATTTTGTTATGCTATTTTCATTTAAAGAAAGGTTGGTAAGAGCAGGAGCATCTCTCAGAAGGTAGTCGATCATGTCTGTGTAAAGGCCGTTTCCAGACAGGTCAAGTTTTTGGACTGTAGAGAGTGGACCCACATGCTTTTTCAGAACTGCATCCAGAACTTTAAGTTGAGTCATGTTCTTGATGTCTGATTGGATAAACTGGAAAAGTTTGTGGGACAGATTCAGTGCATGGTTTCCAGAAAGGTCACCGGGTGGTATATGTTTCAAGCTCTGATTGGTGTCAGCTTCACGCTGGAGCTATGGAGGAAAGCAAAGAGAGAAACAGGTTAATGCTTATAGTTCCAAGTTCATAATAAGAAGTAGTCAAACACCACTATATCGTTGTGTCATAGTGCTTTTGTAATATCTGTCACCAAAACAGCCACATGGATCACAAAACAGGGACATGGATCATCAGTACTCATCTCATGTCCCTCCTGATGCTCCATTGTTTCTTTATTTAGGAACATCTTTCAACCACTCACACATCAGCATACTAATAATAACTGTAAATGTACACAAAAGGTTTCCTTTGCTCAGACATGTTGGAAAATATTAGCTTTGTTACTGGCACTCAAGGACACAAATATTTTTCTCAGTCGGGGTCTTTCTGTGACATTAAGCCATTATGCTTTTCCTGCAATGCAGCAATCCGTGTGCCACTGTTCTAAAATCTTTTCCACCAGGTCCTTCCCATCAGCCTAATGCTTGTCATATGATTCAGGGGAACATTTATGTCCTCTCACATAGTTCAAGGTGATTTCCTACAACCATGAAAACCAGTAAATATTTGTGCCTCTTCTTTTCCTGACATAATAACCTAATCTTAAGTAACTTTTTTCATCCTTGTTAGGATGAACCAGTGACTATCCCAGGAACACTAAAGCAAGACAGTGGTATAGTAGCCAATCCACCTGCTAGATCAAACTCTGCGGCTGTAAGGAACCAGCTCTACATGCAGAGTCTGTGGTTTAATCCTGAGCTCGGTTTACTGTATGTAGGAAGTTTAAAATGTTTTTCCTGTCCCTGGGGAGATTCTTTGTTGCACTCCGGTTACCTTCCAACTCTTAAAAAACCTGCTGGTAACCACCATGCAGCTCAGGATAAAATGGCTACTGAAAATGAATACATCAATATGTGTATCTAATACGATAATTTCAGCACGGATACATTTCACCTCCCTGTTTGTATACCATTTGAGGTATTTTTAGGGTTGTATAAAAATGAAAAAAGGCAAAAAGACAAGTCCCTAAACATTTGACTCTATCATCGTTTTCAAGATCAAAAAGTAAACCTTTTAAAATTAAAAAGACATGAGTGTAAGGAATAATAATAAAGAGCATTAAATTCAGGCTTAATTCAATTACAATTTCAGGTTATTTTTAACAAATGATTAGTTGACAATGCATATAAGCACAAATAACAATATGAACATTATTCATATCAAAATGTAAAAAAAATTACATCCAGAAGTGTTCAATTTGCATTCAATTATTATAAACAGTTTGCTTCTAAACAAGTGGAATTTTATTTATAAATCTGTCTAATTGTAGCCTAATCCAACTAAGTAATCACAGGCTGAATCCTGAAACGTGCATATTTCTTTGTGAGATGCTCAGATTGTTACTTACCTCTTGGCAAAGTGAAAGCCGTAGTGAGAATAAATTCCCAATAAAGAAGAGGAAGCACACCTGGGTGCTCATCATGCTGCAGGGATCAAAGAGAGGACAGTTTTAACTCACACATTCACACAAAGTCAGATAAATAAAGTGTGTGACCTCAGCATACAATATATATTCTTATAGGGGAAGTGTACATCTGTCAATACATACACGTCATTCTTACTACTACTTCTACAACTCCAAAGTCACCCACCTATGCACTGTAAAAAAATATTTATTTTGCAAATGATTTCTGTCATGAAAGACATTTATTGAAATGAAATAACCTTTTACTTATTCCATTCGAGGGAATCTTTCTGACATACGTATGTCACATCACAGAAGAGTAAAAAAAACAAAAAAAAAAACATGGTCGTTTCAGTTCGTATATTCATAATTTTATTCCTGACGTAAGAGGAAGCACCCACAATCAGACATTTAGTCATCACTGGGGGAGGAAGTTTTTTTTTCTTGTTGTTGTCACTTGGGGGTTGTAAGGGTACAAGTTCATGGCATTTTTAACACAAAATGCAAACTAATCGCTACCTCTTTCATTAGAATGTTAGGTCTGATGACAGCATGAATCACGTCTTTATACACACACACACATTAAAAATCCTGACTTCTCAAAAAACAGTTTCACACAGATGACCAGATACACACACACGCACACACACACACACACACACATTGTGAGAGGATCATCATTTAACTTCCTGTGTCCTTCTTCAGGATTCTGTTCCATCTCTGTTATGTTGCAAAATATCACACTTTTTGTTCATACAACAAAAGGCATCACTCAGACAGGGTCCTGTATATATATATATATATATATATATATATATATATATATATATATATATATATATATATATATATATACACACACACACACACACACACACACACACACACCCACCCACACATTTGCACTCTGCTATTGTTATATTGGACATATACATAATATATATTGTCCAATATAACAATAGCAGGGTGCAAGAGAGAGATACAGTCAGAGGAGTGAAGGCGTGAAAAAGAGAGTAATGATGTCTTTCAGCAGTAATCTTACCTTAGAAGCAACTGCACCTATGCTGCTATCGCTTGAAGACGGTGTCATTCATGCTCATGCTGCCTGCAGCCTCTCAGATCAGCACTGACACAGTGCAGCTGGTCCATTCCCTGTTCTTTCCTTTCCCCTCCCTTCTCTCCCTCCCTCTCTCTTTCACTCTCTCACTTGTAGACATCCTGTGAGAATATCCTGCATTATTGTTATGCCCGTACTTTCCTTCTTTGGCCTTACCTTTTATGGAATTGAGGAGCTCTCTCTCTCTCTCTCTCTCTCTCTCTCTCTCTCTCTCTCACACACACACACACACACACACACACACAGACAAAGAGTGCTAGAGAGTATCCAAAGTGAAGATTTGCAGCTGGGCTCTGACAATGAGTTCATTTAGGGAATACCATGAGAGGAGTTTCACAGCTTTTAATGACAAATCCAATTAACTGATATTTAAGGAAAAGTCAAATACTTACTGACTTACTGTGAGCTGAAGGGCACTTACATTGGCAATTCTTCTTTTAAAGAAGGTACATCTCATTTGAAAGAATAGAAAATAGGAGCAGACAGTGATGGGCTGGCATCTATATATACAGTACAAGACAGCCCGCATCCAAATATAATCTGCTGTCATGCATTTCCCTTGTTCAGGAGGCCCAGTCATTAGAGGTTAGGAGCATTATATCAATTTTCATTTACCTTTTATCATATGTCTGTTACATTGATTTCACACCACTATTTTTATTTATTTTTTTGTATAAGTGTACAGACTGTAAGTATAACTTGTAAATATAAAATATATAACTTGCTATATTATATTATTATTACCACTATCACTAATTCTATTAATAATAATAAAAATAATACAAAATAATATTTCTTCTGTTAAATATCAGAAGCAGAAACTGTTGCAGGCTGATGTAAAAGCTCAGCTTCACTCACAAGTAAACAGCTCCCTCTGTTGGCTGTGCATATTGCTCATGACTTCTCAGATTTTCTCATCACTTTCTAATCAATAAGCAGTTGAAAAGAGTAGTACAATAAACCATGCTATAATTTATGTCTTTAGTCAGATGTGTACAGGTGCATCTCAATAAATAACTATATCATTATAAAGTTTATTTATTTTTGTAATTAATACAAAAAGTGAAACTTGTACATTATATAGATGCATCACACACATACTGAAATATTTCAAGTGTTTATTTCTTTTGATGTTGATGATTATGGCTTACAGCTAAAGAAAACCAATAAAATTCAGTATCTCAGAAAATTGTAATATAGTGAAAAAGTTCAATATTGGAGACTCGTGGTGTCTCACTCTAATCAGCTCATTAAATTCAAACACCTGTAAAGGTTTCCTGAGTCTTTAAATGGTGTCTCAGTCTGGTTCAGGCTACACAGTCATGGGGGAAGACTGCTGACTTGACAGTTGTCCAGAAGACGATCATTGACACCCTGCACATGGAGGGTAAGACACAAACGGTAAACGCTAAAGAAGCTGCTGTTTACAGAGTGCTGTATCCAAGCACATTATTGGAAAGTTGAATGGAAGAAAAAAGTGTGGTAGAAAAAGGTGAAACAAATCCCATTCAAGAATTTGGGGGATTCACAAAGAGTGGACTGCAGCTGGAGTCAGTGCTTCAAGAGCCACCACACACAGACGTATCCATGGGCTACAACTGACACGTTCCTTGTGTCAAGCCACTCCTGAACCAGAGACAATGTCAGAGGTGTCTTACCTGGACAAAGGACAAAAAGGACTGGACTGTTCCTCATTGGACCAAAGTCGTCTTTTTAGATGAAAGGAAAGAAAAGAGAGAAGAGGCACAGAATCCAAGTTTGAGGTCCAGTGTAAAGTTTGCACAGTCAGTAGTGGTTTGGGGAGTCATGTCATCTGCTGGTGTTGGTCCAGTGTTTTATCAAGTACAAGGTCAGCACAGCCGTCTATTAGTAAGTTTTAGAGCACTTTATTCGTCTCTCGCCTGACCAGCTTTATGAAGATGCTGATTTCATTTTCCAGCAGGATTTGGCACCTGCCCACACTGCCAAAAGCACCAAAAGTTGGTTAAGTGACAATGGTGTGGGTGTGCTTGACTGGCCAGCAAACTTACCAGACCTGTATCCCATAGAGAATTTAACGGGTATTGCCAAGAGGAAAATGCGAAACAAGAGACCAAAAAAATGCAAATGAGCTGAAGGCCACTGTCAAAGAAACCTGGGCTTCCATACCACCTCAGCAGTGCCACAGACTGATCACCTCCATGCCAGGGTAAATTAAGGCAGTGAGTAAAGCAAAAGGAGTCCCTATGAAGTATTGAGTACATATACAGTAAATTAACATACTTTCCAGGAGGCTAACAATTCTCAAAAAAACATTTTTTTGATTGGTCTTATGAAGTATTACAATTTTTGTAGAAAATTGTGAGCCAAAATCATAAACATTTTAAGAAATTTAAAGAAAACTTAAAATATATCAGTGTGTGTGTGTGATGAATCTATATAATGCACGAGTTACTCAAATAAATCACATTTTTATTGATATTATAATTTATTGAGATGCACCTATATATGTATAAATACAGTGCCCCCTGAATGGGTTAATTTCCTAGCAATTTGCTATTTTTTTTACTTTTATTGTAACACATTTGAATATATAATATATATTTAAATGCCCATATGAAATGACTGCCATGTAAAATTAACTGATTTGGATGTTTTAATAGATGTAAAAACAACAACAAATTAAAACTGCACAATATCCCATAAAATCTGTAATTAAAGTTAATCTTACAACACACATCAGAAACAATCACTAGGGGGCATGGGCGTAAATCCCGGGGGGGTAGGAGGGGACATGTCCCCCCCCGTCCAAGGGTTGTCCCCCCCCAATAAAAATATTTTTAAAAAATCGCACTCTCTATTATATGTATTCTCTATTATATGAAAAATATATGTATGTATACCTAAAATAATTATGTAAGTAGAAAAAAAACCCGCAAAACTGCATTTAGAAACAGTTGAGTTCCCCCCCCTTCCTCACAGTGGTTTGACCCACTGCCTGTTTTCTCAGTTTATCTCACCTTCGCTACACACACGAGTCAGGTGTGCGGTTCATCTCACCTTCGCTACACACACGAGTCAGGTGTGTGGCTGCAGCTCAACTAATTTTCATCTCCATTAAGTAGGGTATTTTATTCACTTATTTTATTTACTAAATAAAGCAATTCTCTATAATGTAGTTGATGCAGACTCATTCATAAATTAGTTGCGGCAAAAATGCTGATTAGCGATGTAATTTTCCATGAAACTGCTCTATTAGTGATTAAAATATCACTTATCTAGTGAACGTTAGCTTGTTTACAGTAGCTTGTAGCATAGTGCACTGACACTAACACACCAAAGCCGTTTCCCACGCAGTGTTTTATTTGGGACGACTTGGAATAATGTTAATTTAATATTAACACACAATTAGCATATTGTTTATCTGTGCATTTACTAAATGAGCACTGTGCTACATCTGAACTGACCACACTGTATTTTTTTGTATAATCAATTTCTATTCTGTTCTTAAGTGTCTTCATTCATTTGTAAATAAATTTTTTTTAATTCCTTGTTTTTATTGTTGTGATTATTTTTTATGATAGTTTTACTTTATTTATGTAAAGCACTTTGAATTAGCATTGTAATTGACGCAGTCTCCATGCTACAATAATAATGTACTGTCTCTTTATACTGTAAGTACAATTTGACTGTATTATTTGTTTCCCCCCCTCAAAAATTGCTCATGAGAAATTTTATATTAATTGTCCCCCCTACTGTTAAATGAAATTTACGCCCATGCTAGGGGGTAAATACGTTCTGCAGACATCAAATCTATGAAGGGATAGAAAGAATGTCAACAGAACTTTGTTTCGTTTTTTGTTCCTCCCACAAGCTGCATGCAGGACATCCCACATGGCATGTGGTGAAAGAATATAAATAAGTGCAGCAGTATTTACATTCACCAAAGATTCTGATGTCTGGCATCAAGCTCAGGATAGGCTACGATATTGCAGCAAGGTGAGCTGAATATCTTTTTATTATTTGGCTGATTTATATATATATATATATATATATATATATATATATATATATATATATATATATATATATATATATATTATAAAATGAAGGTCATATGTTTACAAAAAATCTTACAGAATTTGATAAATATAATTTGTTTTAATTTTTTTTTTTAAATTATTATTATTAAATAAGCTTTTTGGATTATTTATATATTTTTGTGTGGGGGTTCATGATCCCTGGCTTGTCCTGAACAGTTAAGCTGCCTATTCTTCTTAGAATACATTATTTTGTTCGGTATAACTTTTTACAATAGGATAACTGAGGGACTCGCACACAAACTTTACAAGGTGCAAACATTAATTGACCAATAAAGGCAACATGATACATTAATAGCCTGTGTTTTAAGCAGTTTTTACATTCCATCTTAATGTAACATGTTACGTTCTTGAAAATCAATGACGGTTTCACTGCTCAAGACAAAAAAGTGTATGTAAACTGGTTAATTATATTATAGAATATTAATATAGACATAGAATGATCAATTATTATGTCTTGTGGACTACATGGCAACATTTGTTTAGTGAAATAACAAAAAAACTAAATGCAAAAGATGCTTTGTTACATTTTTGCACAATCTACAAGGTGTTTAGGTAAACCTCTGACCTCAACTGCAAGCACTAGATTTCTATGGGTTAAGAGTGTCTGCAAAATCTTGAGTTGCTTAACATCTTCAATAAAAGTGTAAATCTCTGCACCTGCTGAGTAATTCATATCAG
Organism: Silurus meridionalis; assembly: GCF_014805685.1. Taxonomy (NCBI): domain Eukaryota; kingdom Metazoa; phylum Chordata; class Actinopteri; order Siluriformes; family Siluridae; genus Silurus; species Silurus meridionalis. The sequence goes on from NC_060894.1 coordinate 15,145,086, forward strand.
TGTATATTGTGTTACTTAGTCTGTCTTCATTCGGACTACAGTTCACTTGAGTTTATTAATTTCTTATATATGCAGGATTGCATAACAACATTCATTATTAAATTTGTCAGAAATGTTAATGCTATTAGAATATTAATGATATTCTATGCTTAAATAAACCGTTTCAGAAAAGGACTAAGGTGATTTACATCAGCATTTAAATGCCAGGCATAGCGCTGGTGGATTTCTCTTTCAACAAAACCATTATTTTTAGCCCCTTATTTATTACATAGTACACACTATTTTACCATTTGCATTTACGATATAGACATTTCTGAAAACAAATAAGAGAATACTAAATCTCACAATGCACTGCAAACAGTAGTCTCCAAAGGGAAGTGAACACCCTTAACACAGGTTGCAGTTTATAGAGTTACTTATAAATGTAACAATGCATGAGATAAAACTGAATAAAAATGTAAAACAAACTCAGTACCAGAGCACTATATCTTTACAGATCTTTATCCATGGGTTTGGGGGCTGATGTCAATCTGAAGGCGAGCTTCAGCACCAGCTTGTACCAGCCTGAGAACATTCTTCAGACCCTCAATGTCTTCAGAAAGAGTGGCACCTTCACAGATGTTGTCCTGCGGGCAGAGGAACAAGAGTTTCCCTGCCACCGTGCAGTGCTGTGTGCTTCCAGTCATTACTTCCGCTCCATGTTTATGGGCCAGCTGCGTGAGAGTGGGCAGTCTGTGGTGCAGATGAATGAAGTTTCCGAAATAGCCCTAGAGCACTTGCTGAACTTCATTTATGAGGGCCAGGTTCATCTCCAAGAGGAGAATGTGGAGATTATTTTTCGAGCTGCTGACCTGCTGGACGTGCCTGCACTGTCTCAAGCCTGCGTGGACTTCCTGGAGAAGCGCGTGTCTCATTTAAACTGCCTGGGCCTGATAGAATTCGCCAACCACTACTCGCTGCAGCCACTGCTGGAACAGTGCCAGAACCTGCTATATCAGGACTTTGACATTGTAGCAAAGCAGGATGAGTTCTTGGAGCTGCCAATGGAGAAAGTGGTGGAGCTTTTGAATTCTGAAAAACTACAAGTGAAGGAGGAAGTCCTGGTGGAGGCTGCACTGCTATGGGTGCACCACCAAGGCAGTCAGCGGAAAGCAGCTCTAGGAAAGCTCCTGGAGAGTCTTCGACTGCCTTTGCTTGACCCAGTCTTCTTTACCAACATGCTAGAGGCTGATGAACTCATCCAGGATTCCCATGACTGCAGGAAGCTATTACAGGAGGCCAGACTTTATCGCACATATGGCAGAGAGATCAGCTCAGAGAGAACCAAACCAAGAAGGTCAGGCAGACAACAAGAGCAATGTGACGCTAATCATTTGGTTTTTTAAGGAGCTAGGTTTAGTCAGAAATGGTCAACACCGATGTTTATACTTGACTGTTAAGATATTGGACTATAAAATAGTTAAATAATTGAACAGGACCTCATCAGGTATCACTGTGTGTCCAATCAAATTTAACCACATGAATTTATCGCACACCTACAATCAGCATTTTTAGCATTGTTTCACTTTTTAGTCCAATTTTACTTCTTGTCTAAACTGAAACCAAGGCTTAGAATTATAAAGGCTAGTCCAACTTATATTTACTGAAGCTATTATCATGTATAGGAGCTCGGCATGTACACATAGTTTCATTTGAGTAAGTACATTTGTACGTCCAAAATCTGGGTGTAATTTAACTGTTAAGCATTCTCTCCTTTTCTCTAGGCAATCTGGCTGGGCTGAGGTGATTGTAGTTATTGGAGGGTGTGACAAAAATAGGATTTCAGTATATTCCTCCACTGAGAAACTGGACCCAACATCAGGGAAATGGCTCCCTTCAGCGAATGTGCCAGGATACAAATATGAATTTGCTGTCTGTGAACTTCACAACGACATTTATTTATCAGGTATGCTCTAGGAATCATTACCATCTTACCCAAGTTAGCATCTGTAAAAAATCTGCATTAAATATTTATTCTTCCTCCTTATTTATTTCATATGTGGAGGCGTTCTTTAGTAACATAATAAAAAAGGTTATTGTCCTATCAAGATACTCAGAAGGTATTTAACTTGGCTTGGAAAAGAAAAATCTTTGATGTTTATGATCAATTCCAGCATTATAGACAGACATTTCAAAATAATCGCACCACTTGCAAAGGGATGAAAATACTTGAGTAATCTTATTTCATTATGCTTAAATATTACATAGACAAAATTACACTTTACATGAGTATTGACACTGAATACTTAATGACTATATTTCCAAGAAAAAATGACTTTAATGTAGAAAAACTTTCAAGAACCAAAATTCAATTCTTTATCGGCAATGAGGTTTTCATGCGACACAACATGATTAGTGTAATAACTACCTGTGTGCATCTAGACTTCTAGAAACTTCACTGTCAGAAATGCATATGTGCACACCTGGCCATTTAAGGTTTTTTTGAATACATTTTTATTTGAATTTTAGTTAATGGAGTGTTTGTTAATGCCTGACTAACATTGTTAAATATATAAAATATTAAATTGTTAAATAGGGTTTTTTCATATTTCACTTTTGATCGATAAATTAGCAAATTTATTAATTAATCAAATACTCATACTTATTCATGCGTGTAATCAGCAAACTCACCAAAGTATAAATGTTTTATTTCCCAGGCAATACAGAGTAGTTTCTTTTTTGTTAGATAAATTACTTTTCACATAAAACATGACAGGTTTTCTTCTTAATTTTCTAATTCCTATCCATCACTAGCAAATTTTCCTTGAACACATTTTCAGCTGAATACTTTCAGTTTGAAATAAGAATCTGACACATTATCCATACTTTCTTTATGATCTATGATACTACAATTCATGATTCCACCCCTATTGCCTGCAAAACCCTTAGTTTTATTAGCTTTGGTGAAGCAGAGATTTCAGGCCAGTACTCTGGAGTAAACGTTCATATACATTTTACAGATACAGTACATAATATGAGTTTGGGGATTGTTTAGGTTGTGCTTTTATGCTGCAGCATAACCGTTTCCGTGTTTCTTCCTGGGAACACTTTTGATATATACTGACCACTGCAGACCGGGAACACCCCATAAGAGCTGCAGTTTTAGAGATGATCTGACCCAGTCGTCTCACTATTACAATTTGGCCCTTAAACCTTACACTTTCCCATTTTTTCTGCTTCTAACACATCAACATTTGCTGCCTAATAATATCCCACCCACTAACAGCTACCATGATAATTAGTGTTATTCACCTCACTGGTCATAATGTTATAATTTCATATTGTTATGCCTGATCGGTGTACATTGTGATGAGCCGGTGTCCACATACATTTGGCTGTATAGTCTTACTCATTTTTGTAAGATGAAACTTTGCAACAAATACAGTACATTTATAATAACAAAAAGACTTGAACAAAGTCAAAACATATACTGTAATTTGAAAAAGATTTGTATGTATGAATTATAAAGAAAATCTTACAATTATTCACATATATCACATATAATCAGATCTAGTTCTTAACTGGTATTTAAAATAACGTATCATTTGTTATAAATTGCAATCAAAAACATTTGCAATCTAAAAGTTATAATCTTGCATGTTAAGGGGAACCGCTGCATGAATTGTGCTTCCACTTAGATCTTATGTATCTGCATGAGTATATAAAGTGGTGTATGTCTGTTCTTATCTATATCTGTCACACAACTATTGCTGGCAGTTGGTATTGCAAAAATGAAAAGCCTTTGTGTATGTATAATGTACAAAGTGGCCCGCATGACTTTGTTTTTGGTCATGTTTGTGCATGTAGGTGGGCAGCTGAACAGCTCACAAGTGTGGCGCTTCATGGCACAGCTGAATCAGTGGGTTTCTGTTGGTAGTCTGCTGAAGGGAAGATGGCGACACATGATGGCCTCTCTGTGTGGAAAGGTTAGCACCATATCACACACTTTTCCTTTTTTGTGCTATTCCCTATTCTCAGAAACCCTTATTTATCATGTCGTATGGGTGTGTTTTATTAATGCAGCTGTACGCTGTAGGAGGATTTGATGGACGGCAAAGGCTGAGCAGCGTGGAATGTTTCAGTGTGTTTGAGAATAAGTGGAAGCCTGTGGCTCCTCTGCTGTTGCCTGTCAGTTCTGCTGCTGTGGCCAGCTGCTCTGGAAAGCTTTATATAATTGGTGGAGCTGTGAGTGACGACTGCAACACCAACATGGTGAGACTTTCAGACTTACATGTGCGTACATGTGAGGTATGAGTCAGATGTCACAAATGAAAACAAGCATCGCATCTCTGCAGCTCTGCACTCTCTCTTGCATGTCTTCACACACCAAAACTTACTTAGGACAAACGCTATATTAAAGTAAGTGTTTATTTAATGTAAGGGCCTATTATGGACAAACAGTAAAGATTTTTGCAAATATCTTGTCCAGGTTTTAGTAAACTGCTGCACACCAATGAAATATTTTTGTCAATTCTTTAGTTAAACTTTATTTAGAATATTTGGATATTTTCTAATTGCTTGTTTCCTTATGACAGCTACATATATAGACAAACATATATTTCTATTTTTAAGATTATACGATTACTAAATTTACATGTAAACATTTTAGTGTAAGTAATAAAATAATCGATATTGCTTTCTTCAAACAGTAATCCTATAATAATTTGATAAAACGCACAGAATTTGTCATATTTTGCTGGTTAATTAGATCTCATTATTTTAGTGTGGTCTATAACATTTGCCATCCATATGTCGGCAAATAAGAAATAATGTGCATTATAGAGAATTAGAAAAAAGTGGTGCATCAATGAATCCTTGGAAAGCAGTGTAACAGTTTTAAATACCACATTCAAATCTTATATGGTGAATAGTAAATGCAGAGCTTAATCGATTAAACCCATATAAAATGTGCTGCAATATTTTTTATTCTATTTAGATTTATGTTGGTGATGTACATGAGATAAAACCATATTACCAGGTTTTTAATTCAGAACAATAAACAACTGTGTGTGGGAGTGTGTTTAGCTCCATAATGTATTTTATGAACTGTTTTAGAAGCTGTTTTGTGTATGCGTATTTTCCAGGTACAGTGTTATGACCCTGTGAAGAATCAGTGGATGTACACGATGTCCTGTCCTTTCTCTCAGAGGTGCATGAATGCAGTGTCTCTAAATGGCTCTATCTATGTAGCCGGAGGGTTGATGGATGTGCTGTATTGTTACACTCCTAAGGGCAACTCATGGGACAAAGTAGCTGAGCTTCCCATGAAACTGGTATGGGAGAAAAAATAAACATACTTATACATAATTCTTACTTATAGTTATTAAATAACTGTTATTTTGGCCCCAATATCAATATAAAAATATTTCTTCAAAATACCACTATGATACATGCATGGAATTCATTAATAATTAAATTAAGAAAATGAAAAATAAAAAATTTTAAATAATAATTGTGAATAAAAGTAAATAAATAGTAGTATAAATACTACATTGATTTCAGTCTTTATATAGTGTCCATTTCTGCACTTCTACAATAAGCAAATTATTACTGTGTAATGATCCTGACCTGTTTATGTGTTTCAGGAAAATTGTGGGCTGACTGCTTGTGATGGGAAGATATATATATTGGGTGGCCGGAATGAAGCTGAAGCTGTGACTGACCACACATGGGCTTTTGACCCACTGACCAGCCTGCTGACTGAGGAGATTTCACTAACACACAGACTGACCAACCACGGATGCGTTACTATCACACAGCCCATTTACCACAAATGAAGGCTTTATTTCCTTTTTTTTATTGCATGGTCAACAACTATATTGTTTACTGTACATGCATTTATTATTTTGTCTCTGCTTTTCATAACAACGCTCAAAAAGAGTCATTAATCCGTTTCATTTTCTAGCAAAATAACACTACAAACTGTGAAAATACCAAACTGTGAAAATGTGCATTGATGATTTAGAGTATTTACTATGCATTGTATCTCTCACTGTTGAAATGCTTTGCTGCTAACTGTCTCTTCTTATTCTATGTAAGTTTATACTTTATCTTTGTGAAAGCATTATAATTAGGATCTCTTATTACTCTATTTCCAAATCAGTACAGATAACCAATAACAAGAAATTGTCTCCTACTTTATAATGCCTTAAAATCTACTGAAATCTCACTGTTGAACTGCACTTTAAAATATATGCTTTCGGAAAGATACAATTAATAAATAAATACCACTTTATTAGCAATGTCTGGACACCTGTTTATTCATACAGTCATGTCACTGCATCATGTGTCTGCAGCAAAATGCAAACTAAATGAAGGTTCAATTTAGGATCTTCAGTTCATTTTCACATCAAACATATGAATGAGATCCAACATATGATGTCATTGATCATAATAGGTCTATATCTATGCAAACAGCATCTTTTTTTTGTCTACTGCTTACTGTTAATTCAGTTATAATTTTCTGGCTTTTTTTTCTTTCTCTTTAAAAGAAATGGGGGCTTAGCCCTGCTGTCCCACTTACACCAGCCAGGCCTAAAAATAGGTCTTTTTTTTTTCTTTAAAAGAAATGGGGTCTTAGCCCTGCCGGCCCACTTACACTAGCCAATTTTCTCTCAGAAATTCATAAATACTCTTCACAGTTATAACAACATCCCCCTAAAAAAAAAAAAACGTGCTAGTCAGTAAACTTAAGGAATTTGGTGAACTGACTAATACATTTTGATGTGTTCAACAGTATGTCCTTGCTGATGGGTTTCAACAGAGCTCTGAAAGCAGAAGTGTTACACTTTTACATTATTTGTAGGAAATAGATTAATAAACAAAGAAAAAATCTTAAATGAATAAGCAATAGACTTTAGACTTTCATCTAGCTGTATAAATGCTTTTAATGTACATTTTATATATTGTATTATTAAAAATAATAGTAGAAAATAATCATTTGGAGATTCTTCATTAAAAATGCAATGCTTAAAAATGGGACAATTTCATTGTTAAACACTGCTGTAAACAAACAATAACACAGAAAATGATCTAGGTGCAAACAAAAGCCAGACTAAATCTATATACATTTTCTTAATTTTTTTTATATATATATTTTTTGGTTACTAATTGGTATTATCACTCAATGTTTAAGTCTTTCAAATATCTGGAATTGAAAGACTCTGAAAGACATTGTGCTTTGCAAGGTGAAAGAATCCACAGGTTCTGAACAAGCATCTCCAACAGATGAAGACCCTAGAAATGCTAGTTTCTGATCACTTCAGTAAGCAGATAACAACAGCTATGATTCTTCATCTGTTCATTTTTACCCCCTATTGGTCACTTCCACATTGAGAGAACACCAGGCTTGGTTGGTGCTCTTTATGTTCTTTGACTTTCCAAGTGTGCGTAACTCCATCCAGCTTGGACTCCTGAGAGACAAGAAAATGGCTGCACATGTGCACAGTACACTGGTACATTGGATCACTTATTTGCATACCTTTTTACAGCTACATTACAGTGTCTCAGAGCATTAGCAGCATAATTGAGCAATTGACGTGTTGGAAGCACAAAAAATTTGCAAGTGTAAAAAAGTGGGAGCAACTTTGACAAAGGCCACATTGGAATGTTATATATATAGCTGTATTTACACACACACACACACACACACACACACACACACACACACACACACACACACACACACACACACAAACTATAGGGACACAAGACCATAATTTTTGCATGTGCTTTTTAAACATCCCTTTCTACATTTAGCCCACTTTAATTTACTGTTATTAATAAACTCCACTACATTTCATTGTGTGCATGTAGAGATTTGTGCTCATTCAGTCACATGTATTTAGTAAAGTTAGGTACTGACTGTAATACGAAAAGGTGGTTAGGATCGGGGTGCAGTCAGCAGTCATATTCATCCAAAAGCTTTGGGTCACCTAATGGAAAATCTTTATGCCCATGCATCCAAAGACTTCCTACACAATTGTGTGCCTCCAACATTGTGCTAACAGCTTTAGGGATGATCTACATATGACTGAAAAAAGTCAGAATGAAACAAAAAAAGGTAAATGTCAAAAAAGTACCTAACTCTATATACTAAAAAATAGATAGACAAATTACACAGACATAAGTAGGATTTCATTTATGATAATTAAGACAAAAAACCAAAAACATTCACTTCTGAAGAAATTCCTATCTACATTCTGTTCTACAAATTCTAGGTGCTTCACAAACCTTATCTGCCGACTCTTGCCTGTAGAAGAACAACAGGAAAGCTGATGCAGATAACCGATCGCACTTCCGTAATAGAGTATCCTTCTAAAGAATTTCCACAGAAACACACAAACCATTTTCATGTCTGAAACGTGAGGTAGCTGGATAATAAGAAGGTTCTGTAACTTCTACAATAAAATAATGTTTGAACTTGTATACCTGAAATAGTTCGGTAAAGCAAGGCACATAGACGTTTGGGAAAGGATTTACAGTAATGTTTATATATAACTGAAAAATAACTATCTTAATTGTATACCAAATACAGTGCAGTTTTCCTACAAATTATCTTTTACTTTTAAATAATTTCACCTGCTAGTCATATACATATTTACAAACCTCTAAGCCATTTTTTTGATCAAAATGTAAATTAATTTTACTAAACACTGTGCCAGACACACTAATGCACCCTATAGAATACTCAACTCAGTTTCACCCGTTTCTTTTTAATTTTAATTTGATGTATTTATGTAAAAAAATAGATTTTTGTTGCCAGGCAGATTTTGCAATGCTTCATCACCCAATCCTGTATTAAAGCAGATATTTCTATAATAACCACTGGAATACAACAAAATAAAAAAAAACTGATGCAGTCCACAGAATTATGTTTCCATATAATAGCTAGCCACATGAACACATTCTAATAGTTGAAGTTGGGAAAATTATAAAATAGGAAAGTAGAAAATTTGCTGAAAAGTTCCTTTCTTTTATTGTTCTTATTAGATTCCATTTTTGACTTTTAGAATGAAATGTATTTGGCAATAGATCTGTTGCAGATTGCAATATTGCAGCTATATTTTATGATAATATATTGCTAACAAAATGTAGTTTGGTAAAAAAAAAATATAACAATACAAACCTTAGAAGATATGTGGGAAGGCACTTACTACCGAGTGTTCTGGTATTTTAAGAAGCACGTGTGTGACGTATTTGTCCAAATAAGAGTCCAATCATTTTTCTGTTATCACTGTTGAAATCAACACTGTACTATGCATGACTAATAACAACCCCATTCATCGTGCAGTAGCTATGCATAAGAGATATAACCTTTTAAACCAGGAAATACTGCATGGTAGCAGCAGCAATAAAAAAAAAAATATATAATAATAAAAATAATAATAATAACCATATAATTACCTTGAGCTGTTGAACCTACTTCAAAGGTGGCTTGCTGCTTAAATATTTACTTATGTAACACTTTAATTTTGAAGCGTTTATTCATTTGTTTACCTTAATTTATTATTTATTTTTACAACCTCAATTCCTGGAATACTATGTCAATTGTATATTAAAGCAAAATGCAATGATTTGCAAATCACATAAACCCACATTTTCTATCAAATTTGAACATAGGAAACATCAAATGTTTAAACTAATGAAATGTACTATTTAAGAAAAATAGGAGGTAATTATAAATTTGAGGCCTGCAACATATTTTTTAACTTGAGACAGAGCCATGTTTACCACTGTGTCCCATCCCCTATTCTTTTAAAAACAGTCCACATACATCTGGGAACTAAGGAGACCAGTTGCTGAAGTTTTGGAAGAGGAAAGTTTTCCAATTCAAATCTGATATAGGATTCTAGCTGGGCAACTGTCCTGGGGCTTCTTTGTTGTATTTTTCATTTCATGATGCACATGGGGGAATAAATGTGGAATGGGATTTTCAAAAAGCGTGGTGTCGAAACTTTTGTTCATAAAGTGATTTTTCTTTTTTTCAAACAATAATTACAGGAGAAGCAACTGTTATGGAAGTCACCTGAAGAAACAATAATTTCCTGTCCAAATATTTAGTCTTTCTCTTCTGTATCCTGTATTCATGAAGCTAAATACACTTTTTACTGATTGCAGTATGGGTGTAGTACTGAATTTTCCCTTTACTCTTCCAGCATCGCAAAATCCTCTGTGAACAAAGAGGAGAAAAAAAACAGTTGCCTGTAAAAACCAGGTAGCCCTGCATAGTGGCAGCAGTAAAAAGTAACGGTCTTAACCAAGCCCTCAATGATTATTTTTTCCAAGTTTCGCTAAACTTGCACTTCTTCTATAGCTGAAAAATAAAATCTGTTTTAAGTCTGTGGTACAATCCGAGAGATTCACAGCAACAACAGAAAGCTGATTGGCTGTTGCACGTTGGTCTCGTTTGTAGTTGTAAAACAGTGAATTATATTTGGTCTAGCAAAAGAAAGAACGCCACCACCAATGAAATAAACAACCAAAAAAAAAAAACTTCAAAATGCTGCATGGGTATTACAAAGAGATTTAGAGGTTGTGTTACATGGACATGGGAAAAGACCTGTTTAATAAGATATTTTTTTATTTTAGACTACGGAAACTAATAATAAAGTCTACGGTGGTTTTATGCTAAAATGCTTACTTAAACTCCAAATTAAACATTATATTTTAAAATGTGTTTATTTAATGGTTTCCTTTTATTTTTTATTTAATCTTATAACCCCAAATCGACGCTGAGTATAATGTATGTAAAAACAGAAACCAATGATTGAAAAGCTCTTAAACCCTTACTTTATTCACAATATAACATAAAAAAAATCCAAATGTTGCACAAAAGTCATGGGCCTTCTTTTTATTTTTCACTTCATGATGCATCAAATGTTTTTATTTGGTGAAAGCTCTGTACTGCAGGCAGGACAGTTCAGCACCTGGAATCTTCTACTACAAAGCCATGCTGTTGTAATAGATGTAGTATGCGGCTTAGCGTGGTCTTCCTCAATGCTGCTTCTTTGCATGATAGGAAGTTAACCTGAATTTGTGGATGGCATGACACAGCAAACTGTTATTATTTCTGGAGGTGTTTCTGAGCCCATGCAGTCATTATACAAAACGATGCCTGTTTTTAAAGCAGTATTGCCTGAGGCACAAAAATTGACAGGCATGCAATACTGAATTTTGCCCTTGTACCTTGAACAGATTTGATGTTGTGTACTGTAGATGAGATCTTCAAAGTTTTCCCAATTTTTACAAGAAGTTTTTTTGCAGAGTGGTGAAGCCCATTATTAATTACTCTCTATCTCTTCTCTCTTAGAAATGAAAAATTCTCTTTTTATACAAAATCATGTTACCACACTGCTGCCAAGTAAATTATTATTGGTTATGATAACTGCAAATGGGGATTAAAGTAGAACGGGATGTCCAAAAAGCCCATGTGAATCTTGTTGTGGTGTCCACAAACACTTGTCCATATAGTGTTTTTTTTATGCAATTGTGTCAAGCGAAACAACTGATATGGAAATCGCTTAAATAAAGATTTTTTTTAGAAGAGAAAGCTTATGTGTCCTAATATTTCTTCTCAATATATTCGGCCCTTTTCTTGCTGTATCTGGTGATCTCATGAGGCTAAATACCCTTATTACTGATTGCAGTACAGAATTTTCCCTTCATGGTTCCAGCAGGGCAATGGACCATGAAGATATGTTTTACATAGGTTTAAGTAGATCTTCAGAGGCCTGTTATAAAGCCCTGACCTCAACCCTACTGAAACCTTTCCGATGAACTAGAATGTTGTCAACATTCTAGTTCATCAGGAAAGGTTTCAGTAGGGTTGAGGTCAGAGCTTTGATTGACTGCACCTCAGACCTCCTCACACTACATTACCTGACTTTACTAACACCCTTGTTGCTGAATAAGCAGAAATCTTCAAACACAATCCAAAAATGAGACATCTTCCTATAAGAGTGGAGGTTATTATAACAGCAAATGTAGACTAAATGTGCATTTTTGTCCATGTCTTAAACAATTATAAAAAGGAGAAACAACAGACATTTCCTGTTCCAAAGAAATTCTTGTCAACATATTTAGTCCTTATCAAAAGCTTAAACTATCTAGGGTTAAATACCATCATTAGTTTGCAGTTCCTCCACTAAAGTTCCACAGAAAAGAAACAAAAACAGATCTGGAATGTGGAGCAGCCAATCTAGTCTTTCTGGGTTATTCAGTGGATAAGGTATTCTTTTATTGCTTTATTATTCGGTCATTCAATATTATAATTGTTGCTTTGTGTTATCTGCTCATGTGTGCATGATTATGAACTCAGCTCCCAGGCAAACAAATGAACTAAATTTGTACTAAGGACTATCCATCGTCATTCTTATGTAAAGATATTCTTTCAATTAGTAGAACATGGTAAACTTTTTTTTAACATACCGACACCATAGTTGTAAGCATCAAACAAAATGGCAACTTTACATTTTAAAAGGCTACAAAAAGCTGCCCTTTGAACAATATTTTTTTTTTTTTACTAATTAGGGTCTGAATCCCAATATAGATACACTTCCTTAGGTGGTGGTGCAAATTATTATCTGGAAAGAAAACAAAAGCAAATCAGAGCGCTCGAATAACTCAGCAAGGCCCCTTTTTCTCCCTAATGGAAATTTTCTAGTAACTCTAACCATAACGAATGTAAAATTTGAAAGTTAGTTTATATAATTTATAATTTAATAATAACAACTTGCTGGTTAAACATCACAACCCATAAAACAGAAAGAGAGCTTATGTCCTAGTGATGGTTAAAAAGCCTTTGCTCTCATGCCACAGAAAACCCAGCAATTAATATCAAAGAGATCTGAACAAAAAACTCTAATGTGTATGACTGGTAAATAAATTTACTCTAAATAAATTCTACCTACTCATCAGCATGTACAAGATCATTTGTCAAAACAGTAAAAAAAAAAAACCTGGTAGATTTAAAATAAAATTTTATGATTTAAAATAAAATAGGGGGAAAAAAAAAACAAACAAAAAAAACTGCTGAATCAGGTTCATCTGACTTTTCATATATTTTATATATGTATAAAAAGAAAGCAGATAGAATGGGTTTCATATATAAAATAAAAGTGGACAGGGGACACACAAACCAGGTTAGTACATGAAATGTGAAAAAGGCACTATAATTCACAACATTCCAGTTCTCAATGAATGGTCACATTATTAACAAATCATTAACATCAATAGTGCTATAAGTCAAAACATGCAGCAGAGCACAATGCATACTTTCCAACACAAAGAGAGAAAGCCTCGGAAATCAGTCACATTTTACCAGGTGCAACGTTGATGTAAACTGCACTCTGGAGCATATTCCTAATTAATTTATAAGACTGTCTGAGTTTTAATAGGCAACAAAAGACTTTTCTTCTTCAAAATAAAAACAATAATCTATACACATTATTTTTAATCACAAGACTGCATGACAATGATCCAGCATCATATTAACTGTAAGGAATGTCATGGTTTTGGTTATGATTACCATTTACTACAATGCTCTTTAAAAGAGTGTTTGCATTTGTTTTTTTTCTTCTAAAACAAAACCATAAAACAAACAAAGCTACGATGTCATCTCATAATGTGCAAAGAGATAAACATTTAAGACTTTCAGAGGGGGAAGAAACCAGAGGAATGTTTAACACCACTCCCAAAAATCTACCGTTTTGGCATTTCACAAAACAGAGGCAGCATTATGAGTGGATCAGCATGGACTACATCTAATGGAAGATGGCAGCAATGAAACACTCTATTAGGCTAACCACTAAAGTAACAGATGATCATTTTCAGAAAGAAAGTTACAGCTATGCAGACAAACCTCCTATTAACCGCACTGCTCCTGCTACACAGCTGTAACTAGGCAACGACAATACTTTGGAAACCTGAATACGCAAAAATCATAACTTACCAAAAAAAAATTATAATTTTGAATGTTTGTAGTGTAAATGTAATGTAAAAAAAACATATATTAGGTCCTACATCATGCTGCAAAACTGAAGATTTTTTTTCCCACTGATTTCAATACAAATGTTAGGACTGAGCTTAAAGTGTGTCTTTGAAAACTTGCTCATTTCTGTTAGCATTATTCAAAACAATTAGGAAGATATTACTAATCTTGAAAAGCATTGCTAAGATTTAAACAAAGCACACAGACACATATTGTACAGTTTTTGGAGATTGGTCTCTATGAATCAAGGGCTCGTTTGGTCGGGACATTTTGCTGTTACTTAAGCTTAAATCAGTAAGACAGTGTATTGTATTGTGAATGTGTCATTAACCCACTGAATCAGAAATTCACAACATATATTAATATCATCACAATGTGGCATTTCTTCAGCGGGCTAAAGCACAATGGCAGTAGACCTGGAGTACCTGAATTTTTCGGACCTCAGTTCAGAGAGATCTGAAGGGTGCGTGGAATTAGCAACATGCACAGATTCAGTATAAGGGGAATGAATTAGTAACTGCATTTGGAGCGGTACTAAATCCGAGCCTTGAAGCCTCCCAGTATATGGGATGTCAGTCATTAAATGTTTAGGGGGGACATTTAAAAATTGTATTGTTGCATGAAGAATGAGTACTACTGTTTGTTCTCTTGCTTTCATTCTAGTTCTTACGGATGTCAGCATATACCACAGGCTCCATCTTGTGGAAGGAGCTCTTACTGCCAGAGTGATCGAGCTGAGCATATATCACCGGGCCCTGTTAAAAGAGAAAAAGAGAGAAGAAGAAATAAAAAGGGGAATACCAAACATTGATGTATAATGGTTATATTTATATACAGAAAATACATATAAGATATAAAAGGTAAAAATGTATCAGTTAATACCCATTCAAATCTCAAAGGAGTGTCTCAAATAACCTTTGGTTTCTATACATAGTAAGGTTATTGGAGCAGATTTGACGGAACATGCAATGTGTCTGGAAATGATACATATACAAACGCCACACATTGCTTTGACAGCAGAAAGCCAAATGAATAAAGTGGTCTACACAGAAGTAAGACACTGTAAATCAGCAACTTCATGTTGCATACCTCTTACAGTAATAATTTCATTTTGAACACAATAATACACAATACGAATTTTGAAATGATCAGATATTTGGAAACCATCTTGTCTTTGTTGTATTAAATTATTATTATTTTTTTAATCTTGTTCAGGTTTGTCTCATACCTAATGAAAGCAACATAGGATGTTATTAAAATACTAATATAATACTCACTTTAGGCAATTTCTACTTTAATTTTTAATTAACATTTTAATTTCTTTAATGTTCTAACCACAAGATCCATAAGAATTCATGGTCTGTTGTTAGATTACTCACTTAATAAAATAGATTCCTGATTATTTTTATATACACGATGGATATACATTACAATCCATTACAATTCCACAAATAGTGATTTCAGTATTCAGCAGCTAACAAGGTCCATACAAACCTTATTGCTAAGTTGGGACGCTGTGTAAAATGTCGATAAAACAGAATGTGATTATTGCAAATCTCATAAACCCATATTTTCTTCACAATAGAACACAGACAGAAGATCAAATGTTGAAAACTGAGGAAATGTACCATTTTAGGTAAGAATACAAATAATTTGAATGTCCTGGCCACAAAATGACAGATTTCCATGTTTACCACTGTGTAGCATCCCCTCTTATTTTAACAACAGTCCATTGACATCTGGGAACTAAAGAAACCAAGTGCTGAAGATTTGGGAGAGGAATGTTGTCCGATACAGAATTCTAGCTGCTCAACAGTCCTGGGTCTTCTTTGTCAGATTTTTCGCTTCAGGACGCAGCAACGTTTTCAAATTGGTAAAAGGTCGACAATGCAGGAATGACAGTTCAGCAGCTGGACTCTCCTACTACGAAGCTGTGCTACTGAAATAAACGCGGTATACGGTGAGCATTTTCTTGGTAAAATATGCATGGCCTTCCCTGAAAAAGGCATCTCCTGGACAGACACATATGTTGCTCTAAATGCTCTATATACCTATTAGCAATGACGGTGCCTTTCCAGATGTTCACGCTACCCATTGCAGGCACTACTGCATACCCCATACAATTAGATGCATTAGATGCAGGCTTTGAACTAAGCGCTAATAACAAGCCAGATGGTTCCTCTCCCTCTTAATTCCAGAAGACATGGTGTTCATGGTTTCCAAAAAAACAATTCTAATTCTGATTCATCTGAACACAGAACAGTTTTCCACATTGCCATAGCCCATTTTAAATTAGCTTTGGCCCAGAGAAGACAGCAGCATTTGTGATTCATGTTCACATATAGCTTCTTCTTTGCATAATTAAGCTTCAACATATATTTGTGAATGACGCTGCAAACTATGTTCATGGACAAAGATTTATGGAGGTGTTTCTGAGCTAATGCATGGAATTCCTTTATAGAAACATCCCTGTCTTTTATGCAGTGTTGCCTGAGGGCCCTAAAATCAGCTCTTGTCCCTGTCCTTGTTACTTTACCAGTCTTTTGTTGTCCCTGTACCAACTTTTTTATGGTACATTTCCTCAGTTTAAACAATCTAGGTTTTTTTGTTGTTGTTGTTTGGTTTTTATGCAAATAAATATTTTCAATTCCTCCAGCTTTTTGGACTCAGGGTTGTAAAAAAAAAAGAGCCGACTTTACGACAAACAAAAGTATATTTAGATATGTATCTGATTTTTACATTGCACTTTCTCTGTACACTATTAGAATAAATATATACAATTGTGTTTTTCAATAAATAAGTCTTATAATAGAAATGTGTGTATTTCTTCATACTACACCGCTTCAACATGCCTCTGCTGAGTTAAAAAAAAATATATGGGCAACAAATGACATTACATGAGGACTATGTGAATGGAAAGGACAAAAACATAGAAAGTGGAACAGTGTGGGAACCTTGTGCAGACACATTTATAATTAAAGAATAATAATGTAGTGCTAAGTTATATGAAATTTCTCGCAAAAATTGATTATGGAAAAAATTGACCTTTGTTTCAACATTCCAACGAGTCCAGTTCCCATTTTCTCTAATGCACACAGCTTCACTCGTACCTGTACTGGAGCCGAGGGGCTGCTACAGCGTGAGCCCTCTGTGCTTGACTCAGCTTTCTTTCCCGGCCGAGCTGCCTGTGTGCTTACACTCTCTATGGAGGTGCAGCTGTGGCAAGCAGGAGCGAGTGCATGTGGGTGAGATTCGGGTGACGATGATGCACAGACGGTGGCGAATGGTGGAAGAAGGCACACAAATGCAAAGAAGAGACAAAGATGAAGAAAAACAGCAATATGGTGAAATAAAATTACGTAAAGCAACATGGAGATACTGGAAAAGCAACGGTGATTAATGAAAAACAAACAGTCATGAGCAAACTAGCAAACTATAGCATAAACTTCCTGTACCATTTCATTTCTGTTGCTTTTTTTTTTTTTCTAAATCAGGAATGGATGATACGATGATGTTCCAAAATATATACTGTTCATTTTTAACAGGGTATTATAAAGTTGTTGTGCAGAGTTTATTATGCCGTTCCCTCTGGTGTTGCAGCAATTCCATATTTGGCAATTTTAACTTTCACTGTTTCACTAATTTCTTTTTGGTATGCTTTTAGATATGTGGGTTAGTGCACATGCTGGTAAAAAAACAACAGAAAAGGGGCAGGTCAGACAATGAAAAGAGAATGTGTTAATGAAGGACAAGTTTATGTAAATTGCAAGATGATGCACATGAAAACACAAAAGAGGCCATGTTCACCCTGCGGAGTTCAAACTACAAACTTCGAATGTTCACACTGGATGTAAAAATTGAAACCATCAGAATGGCAAGTTATACAAGTATGGTCTAAAGGTCTAAAAGTAAGTTCCATAGACAAACCAGTTAAACAAAAAAGAAAGAAAACAAACAAGAAGAAAACTAGTAAATCTGCCCTACAGTTAACCCAGGCTACAGAATGTTATAGTATGTTAGAATATTATAGTAAGTTATTGGGTTCATCACATAGTATTGAACTAATAAATGCAATAGGCCATGCTCCGGTGCATCTTGTTAGTCATGTAAGCAGGACAGACAGAGGTCATTCACTTTGATTTGTTGAATGTTTGAGCAACACAGACCTTTGCAACAGTAGTTGTAGTTAAATCATTATCCCAAAGGCATGCATTTTACTTCAGTTTGACGCTGTGCACAAACATGTCTTACACACAATACAAAACACAGCCTAGTAATTCAACCACAACATATCAAAACCTACTTGAAATGTACCCTAATAAGCTCCTAATAAACTTAGTGTAACTTACCCTTCGTAGTCGCGGGTGGACCTCATTACTCTTATTAACAGATATGCCACTACGGCGATGATGATGACACCAATTATTGCGCCGATGACACCGCCCACAATCACTGCAGGGCTCGTCTGAGGCAGGGACTCTGTAAACAGGATTAGATTAATCTTCAAATTATGAAAGAAGCAGATCTTCCAAAAATTTGTGGACACCAGACAGTCACACCTTTATGTGTTTATCTATTATCACCTATATGCCCTGTCCAAATTGAGTCCCCCCCCCTTGCTGTTATACCACCTTCAACCTATTTGGAAGAATTCCAATAGATTTTTGGTTTTTTGTGTGTGTGTGTGTGTGTGTGTGTGTGTGTTGGGGGATTCTAGTTCATCCTAAAGGCGTTTGGTAAAGCTGAGGTCAGAAGACACACATTGTTGTAGTGATCAGTATCAGGTGTCCATGATTTTTTTTTTTTTTTTTTTTTAAGTGCACATGCATTTTATGTGCATGCAAGATTAACACGTTTAAATTCTACTTGTTTTTTATATGATGATAGGTCACTGCTTACCTTTCTTCACAACTCTAAGTTTAGTGAGTGAAGGTTTGCCTGATATATCAGGAGGGTTCTTCACGTCGCATGTGTAAGTGCCATTGTCTTGGAACTGCATCTTACTGACACGGATGGAACCATCCTTTTTGTTCAGGTCCCCTGCCCATTCAACTCTGCTCTTAAACTGAGTGCTGCCTGGGAACCCTTTACCACCAGCATAGTGAAAAATCTAAAAATTAAACAGTGTCAAATCAAATAGTTAATTAAATCAATGTTTGGTTTTTCTGCGAGTATAATTGTGTTGCTTAACAATTTACACACACCTCTCTCTCATACATATACAATCACACACACACACACACACACACACACACACACACACACACACACACACACACACGTACGTGTATATGTATATGTGTATATATATATATATATATATATATATATATATATATATATATATATATATATATATATATATATATATATATATATAAATAATTTATATTACACACATTTAACAAACTGCTGTATGAACAGTCACTACAGAGCTATGTGTGTCTATGGACAGAAACTATGGTTCCATTCATGTTCTTCCTGTTTACAATTCTAAACATAGCACCACAAATACATGGGGGGATAAAGATGCTTACAGATTCACCAGTAGAATCCAAAGAGCCCTCTGGGATGAAAGACCAGGACACTGATGCTTGACTGCTGATCACTTGATTCGATTTGAAAGTACATTTAAGTATTCCAGTAGTTCCATTTTCTACAAACACCTCACTGAGAGTGTACACTTCTATAGAAGCAACTGGATATGTACCTGTGATAGTAACAAAGTAAAAAAAAATAATAATTTACATTTATTTTAATAATCATTAAGAAAAAAGCATTGGACTCATTTATAAAAAATAAATAAATAAATAAATAAAAAAAATAAAAAAAAAAAAAAACAATGAAGAGCATTTATAAGAGCAAAATATAAGTTACAGGCTTTGCTAAAAAGCCCAATTGTTGTTCTCCTGGAACATTTTCATGTATGGTAATGACTATTTGTTTAATTTGTCAATTGGTTAATGGATTAACACACCTAAAGATGAAAGCATTGATAAGTGTAGATATCTCGATAATATAAAACAATAGCACAAAATAAAGAGTTGCATAACAAACATAAATTGGGTCAAACTTTTTACTCAATGCAAATATAGGCAGTGGTCATGGGAGTGGCCACATTTTGACTCTCTTGTGGAATTAAGTGGGTGGTCAGAAAAGAATCACACAGAAAAAAAACCATGCCAGATGGATGTTAAAGTGAATATTATCAAACGTATAATTCTTATGATTTGTAAACTGAAATTGTTAGCTGTATATGGTTATGATTTTTACAGCATACGATCGTGGAATTTCACCCTCTTTCACTCACAGACACCTATTTTTATTGCTTGCACTAACCCAAGCTACTTTAAACCACTGTGCACTAATTTTGTTTGGTGAATTATGTCATTTCCTTGTGTAGGGCATGTATGTACACTTCCACCCAAGCGCCATGACTGAATTGTTTTTATGGAACTGAGAAGCAGCTCTGAATCATAGTATTTGTATGATGTTTGTGCTAGCTAAGTCAATAAACCAGTTAAAAACTTAATCCTGCTGCTTTAATTGAAACAACTAAAAACATCTTTCTGTTGTAAATACTGCAATTGTGAGCATCTGACTGCCATGAAAGCAGCCAAAAATGCTGACACTCATATCAGATGACACCAACTGCCCAACCCAAACTGACAATGTTTTTATTTCCAACTGAAGAAAAAAAAAAAAATCGGCGTGGCCAACCTCATGGAACAAAGGGCATCCAAAAAAAAGGATAAATAGAAAACGGCTGCATGTGAAACATATGGAGTTGAATAGCGGACCACATCTAAAAGGCACACCAAAGGAGATTTTCTAATGAGCAGACACTGCTGATACAGTTAGTGCCCTGACTCATTACACGGGCAAGGGAACTGCACACTCAGACTGGTCACGCTTAACACAAGTTCATACTGTACACCAACATGTAGATAAACCTCTTAGAGACGTAGAACATTTATACCACCATGATGAGACCAATGTCCACAGTTCTGGACAGGCCAAACTTGTCTAGGACTTTTATAGCTAACCCTGGAAAAAACTCATGCATGTTACTAGCGGAGATTGGAAATCTGTCTGTATAGTAAACCTTTAGGTTTAAAATCATGTTGGACAGTAAAATTGTGTCCTTAAGGCATTGCCAGAGGTTCAGAAATTTACCAATATCATATATTACATTTAGTTCATATAATCAGTCTTTGCGATTTGCAGTGTTTTGCTGCATAGATCATTCAAACCTATAAACTGGACCTAGCTGGTGGAAAGTACATTTAGAAACACATGCTTCATGGACCCAACAAATGTAAATAATAATAAAATAATATAACGAGTCTAACGTGTGAAATGTGTTTCAGATCCCTGACATGTACAATATTTACTGATCCCCAAGACTTAAATACTTCTGATTCAGACTGGTGTGAATAAGACACTTCGAATTGATTAGATAGTTTAATTTAATTGTAAAATGTTTTCCCCACTGTTTTGAGGGATCAACCCACATACAAGAAGGCTAGTGAATGATGATGATTTCAGATTGAACACTAAAAAAAACCGTTCATGACTTTACATATAATACTCGGCAGCAGTATTGAGGGTGGGAAGGTAAAAACCTAGTGTTATATAAGCTGTGTTAAGTGTTTTCCACGTCTATAAACAGGTTAGCTAACCATAATCACTAAACGACTAGGGACATTTGAGTGTATGATAAAAGATGAGTGTAAATGATCTCCACTTCATAATGCACAAACGAGAAATAGAAACTGGACAGAGGAAACCGCCACTTCCCGAGCTACCTAGAGTACCTATGTATTAGCATGCATTCTTGGATAGATGTAACCAACATAAAATTACATTTCATTACATATTTATTATTTAAATGGTGACATAACCATACAGACACGACGACTATAATCCTATTGAATAGTTATGAAGTATGGAACTAGCGAGACAACAATGCAGCTAGCTTAGCTTAGCGTTGTATCTGATTCGCGGTGACTCAAGGCGGAACACAATCTTGTTATCTCGCTAGTGAGCGTTAAAGATTTGTCCTTTTTTCTGCTATTCCTCTGAACTTACCTATGATGGCGCATATGGCAAAGCTGCAAAGCCACTGGACACGATTATAAGACCTATTTGAGAGCCTTGGCTCCATCCTTTAGAGCACCGAAGCCGTAGAGCTCCCAGCTAATGTTCCTATTCTCTGTGTTTACGCCATCCGGCCGACCGGAAGTGCTTCCAACAGCTCCATCCGCCCCCCATACAGACCCCAGACAATGACCACAGTCTGTCTTCTACAACCCTCATGATCTGATCATTAATAAATTCACGAACACACAGCTGTTTAACTTTGAATTGTGGATATATTTCTGTATCTTATTTAGTTACGTATTTACTAAATAATGCTTTTACTGGGATTTTATGGCATTTAACTAGATCTGTTACTTCAACTGGAAAAAAAACATTTGTCATATACAAACCAAAATCTTAACCCCATTATCCACCAGGAAACCATTTTTTCCCCACCACAAATTAAAGCTGCAGTTTTGCTTTATTCCAGATTACCCAGGGGTGCTGTTTAAACTTCCTCTTTTGTGGTTCCAGACCTTTACTACAGTAATACTACAGTAATTTATACACTATAATAACCCTAACTGATAAAATACAGTCCTACTGCTTGTATACATCAATTATTTTATTTTCAAGCTTTTTATAATAATAGTGCATATTAGCACACAATTCTCTTTTGATACAGTATATGATATGGGGCAGAGACAGCAAAAGTACTCACATCCTTTACTCAAGTACATGTACGGATACTTATGTTTTAAAAGACATGCTGACTACACTCGTTCATTCAAGTTAAAGTACAGAAGTATGGGCTCTGACATGTACTTAAATAAATTAAAGCCATTACTACTACATGTTTTAGTGTCATGCTGGTAACTGGACCTTACATCATTTCAATATATTGATATAAAAGAATTTCACATTTTGCTATCTAATGAATGTATCCAGACTGAACATCCACCATATAGAACACAAGCAGAGAAAAGATTATGATGATCAGGTGATCAGGTATGTCTTAGTTCTCAGACATCTTTACATCATTGAGCAAGGTCCTTAAACCTCAACTGCTCAGTAGTAAGTCTCTCTGGATAACGGTGTCTGCAAAATGCAATACATTTAAATTGTAAGTGTGTCATAATGTGCTTTTAGATATGTGAAGAATATTAGCTATAGTTGTACAATCCAGGGAGTGATGAGTACTTGCCAAATATCACTGGACCTCCATTTTGGAAATGAATACTAAAATATCCTTCTCAATACAGTTTGCTAAGATTTGGTACATGCTTCGTAAGCTCTTTGTGGACCATGGCTTCAGCAAGCAAATGAAACCATGTAAATGTCAAGAAAATAATAAAGTAAGACCCGAGCTTTATTTGTGGTTAATTAAAATCCCTTCAGCAATAACAATTACATGATAATTGCTTTTGAACTTGAGTTAGTATTTAATTGAATGTTCCTTAACAAACATCCTGTGTGCACGTTTCTGACCAACTAAGAACAGAAAGAGACTCCATGTGGGCCTGACATTCTCTATCGGGACCTGTGCTAATAGCCCAGCACCGTGTAGCTCAACTGCCTGCAACATCTGCTGTTGAGTACCAGAATAAAGTCACACTTTTTTTTACACATTATTGTCACATTATTTTTTATTTTCAATGAATTGCACAATGTATTAAAGTAAATATGTACAACTTAAATATTTCATTTGTTGAGATCAAATGTTTTCCTATTATTTTTCGAGCAAGAACGATTGTATAAATCGTCATTATTGCAGTTGTCCATTCAGCCAATAATGTTACAGGAGCGCAAAGCATAGATTAATGCTGATACTGTGTAAAAGCTATTGGAAAGGATGTTGAACACAGATGGGATGGTCTAAGTATTTCAAAAAGGTGTTTAAGTGTGTAAGTTATCTCTGAGTGGTAATGGCATGGTGATAAGAGAGGTCAGAGGAAGATTAAATTGAGCTAGTAGGCAGAATATAGTAACTATAGGAACTTATGTACCATTATCATGCACCACGCCTTCTTAGATCAAAAGGTTTCTTTTTACAAAGCCCCTCAGTTATGGAAAAGCCTTCCAATTAGAGTTTAGGACTCAGACACAGGCTCAGTGTTCAAGTCTAGGTTGAAAACTCATTTATTTAGTTAAGCCTTTTGTCAATAGATTTTTCTTAGGTAAAGAAGCAGATCTGGAGGGATCCTAAATATAGAGTGTTCGATGAACTGGGATATTTGTATGCTGTTACCAACCCACTCTTACGCGTTCGCTTAGGTTTGTTGACAGTGGTGTGGCGGGCCGTCTCTTATCCCCAGAGATCCCTCATGTCTGTGTTACCTTCTGGCTCTCCCCTTTAGTTATGCTGCCATAACGCGTCTTGCCGAAGTCCCCAAAAGCACAGTGTCTTTAACTTTAATACAACAATAAGGATACTTAACAATCCATATTTCTCTCTCCCTGTCACCCATCTTCTTTTTCTCTCTCTCTTTCTTGATCGGGTTAAACATGCTTCTGACATACCAGTAACCAGTGTTTCTGTCCCTTTCCTCTCCTCAGAACTGTCTGCTTTGTCCCAGCGCCCTGTCTCCAGATGGGGTTCTCTTCGAGTGCAGGACACTCTGTGCAGCTGGAGATAGTTTTGAATAAACTGCCTGGAAATCCATGAAATTACAGAGCAACACAGGAGCTTTGAGGATGGATTTAGACTGTACTTAATGTCAACAGTCAACTATCACTGCACACCTCAACAACATTTAACTGTAATAAATAGACATTTGGTGCCAGCCAGATGAGGACGGGTTTCCTCGTGAATCTGGTTCCTATCAAGGATCTTCATTATGCCATCTCAGGGAGTTTTTCCTTGTCACAGTCACCACCAGCTTGCTCATTAGGGACAAACATACAATTATAAGGAACAAATATATATACAATCTTTATTACTCCATTATTTGTGTAAAGCTGCTTTGAGACAATCGAATTGAATTGAATTGAATTGAATTGAACTGAATTGAAGTGAACTATATCGTAACATATATTCACTCTTCACAGCTATGCTAAGTAGAAAAACATTTCCACAATACGATGGATGAAAATATTTACCTTGAAACGGAAGAAAAACATCTCTACCTTGAGCTGGATGAGCAAAAAACTATACAGGTGCATTCTCATTAAATATCGTGGAAAAGTTCATTTATTCCAGTAATTCTACTCAAATTGTGAAACTCATGTATTAAATAAATTGAATGCACACAGACTGAAGTAGTTTAAGTCTTTAGTTCTTTTAATTGTGATAATTTTGGCTCACATTTAACAAAAACCCACCAATTCACAGTCTCAAAAAATTAGAATACTTCATAAGACCAATAATAAAAAATACTTTTTAGTCAATTGTTGCCCTTCGGGAAAGTAGGCTCATTTAGTGTTTATGTAATCAATACTTGGTAGGGACTCCTTTTGCTTTAATTACTGTCTCAATTCAGTGTGGCATGGAGGTGATCAGTCTGTTCTTTTGTGATCAATGTGAATTGTGAACTATGTGAATGATTTAGGGAATAAATGAGTGCTGTAAGAGAAAGGAAATCAGATGGTGTTTTAAAAGGACAGCAGAGAGATTGGCAGAAAATATATAACTAGGGACTAAAGCTAACATCTGAAAGATGACTTAGTCTAGAAGAGAACGGGGAGAAATTATGCAGTGGACTCTGAAAAGGCCTGGCATTAAGCCTAAGTAAACTCAGTTCTCTAAATGGCCAAAGGATGGTGGACACCAACTCCAAGCTAAAATCGATGACCAAAAAATCCCATATGTGGGCCTTCCACAATCTTAATGTCAGTGTACTGACTCATTATTTTCATTTATTTTTTGTTTTAAAAAAAAAAGAATAATTATTAATAAGATGAGATGGAACATAAAACAGAAATACATAATAAACACAAGTTATATAGCTTATCCATTACTTAATTTAGTTTCCCTTGGGGGAATGCTGTGTTCTCTTCCAGGAGAAATAAAGATTTTTTTTTTTATTGAAGATTACGATTACAGATTTCTGTAATGTAGAGTTTTTATTTCTGGGTTGGGAGATTAAAGTTCAGGAAGCCCTTGTCCTTTTCGAGTCACTGATCCGGTCCAGTAGGGTGCGCTATAACATATTTTAGTTGAAACTCCGCTAGATCACGTTCAGAAGAAGAAGAAGAAGAAGAAATCCGGCTGCATCCTCTAGCTAAGAGGTGCTACATGAGACTTTTGTAAACATGGCCACATTCTTTGGTGAGGTTTTATCAGTGTACTCCAGAGCAGTCGAAGAAGATGATTACGATGACGCGGAGGAGGAAAACGATGAGGATTTCCAAATACGTCGCAAAATAGAAGAGAAAAGGTGGGCCGATTGTTCTCTGTTAGCTCATCAGTTTGCCAGATGAGTCTGAATTTCACAATGACTTCATGTTGTATCTGAATTAGCCTGAATTTGGAATGAAGTATTGATGTCCAGCTTGCTGCTTTGTGCGTACCTGGTCCTGGAGAATGATGTTTTGAGTTGATAAAACACTCAATTTAGAGTGTTATATAAATGTGTAATAGGAAACTAGATTGTAGAACCTGTATGAAGTTCTGAAGTATTAAAACAGAACTCTTAAACTTTGTTGCAGAGGGTGTAACACAAGAGCATGCTTGGGTTTAGCTAGTGTTTGGTTTCGGTTTCGGTTTGCTGCTGCTTCTGCACGCGCTATTCAATACAGTACAATTCAGTTCAA
Organism: Silurus meridionalis; assembly: GCF_014805685.1. Taxonomy (NCBI): domain Eukaryota; kingdom Metazoa; phylum Chordata; class Actinopteri; order Siluriformes; family Siluridae; genus Silurus; species Silurus meridionalis. The sequence continues at coordinate 15,171,949 of NC_060894.1, forward strand.
TTTAGTTTTTCTTTGTATAGCGCTTTTAAAACTGGATATTGTCCCAAAGCAGTTTTACAGAGATAAAATACCTTGAGATGGTCTGAGGAAGAAACCTTCAGAGAAACCAGCCTCAATAAGGACCCCATCCTCATCTGGGTGGCAATAAATGTCCATTCATTGTAGTTCTACAGCTACAGAAAAGGTTAATGTACATTAAAAATCTTTCTTTGCATCCCCCGGCTTGTTAGGAAGCTGTGGTCAGAGTGGAGGGTCAGCCATAATACAGCACCCTTGGAGCAGAGATGGTTAAGAGCCGTGCTTAAGAGCTCAACGGTGGCTGCTTGGTGTGGGATCAGATCCCTCAATGATATAAGGAGCATGCCTAGATATTGTAGAGTTCATACAGGCTCTTGGGGGTCATACACACTACTTACATTATGAGTTGCCGAGATGATATTCATTCAAGATGGATCAGCCTGTAATTATTATATATGTATATATATTTTTAACTTTGATTTTTTTAAATCTATTTTTTAATCCAGACCTCAATAGGTTCAAGATTTTCGTTTCTGTTTAATATTGTCAAATTTTTTTCTCAATGAGTTACACTATTTAAATAAGAGAGGTCAGAGGAAGATTAAACTAAACTGGTGACAGGGTAGAGTAACCATGTAGTAACATATAATCACTCTTCAAAACCATAGTGGAAAAGCACCTCTATCCTGAGCTGAATGAAAAACATTCCCCTTGAAGTGAAAGAAAAACATCTCCCCCTTGAGGTTCAAAAACAAAAGACCTTATTAGATTATACTAATCTGAGGTTGAGTGTATACCTACTAACTAACCCCAGCTTGATAGGAAGCACCCCTGGAGCAAACAGGGGACACAGGGGGCCCTTACCCTATATCACCAAGGGCCCATCAGTTGCAGCTTGGCAATACTGGGACTTGAACCCCTGACCTTCTGATCAGTTAACCAAAGCCTTAACCATGGAGCTACCACAGCAGTACACCCATACAAAAAATACAACCATATGCCTGTAATATCAATTTAAACCCTTGACAAACTCAACATAATGTAAACGTCTTTCGGCCATCATTCCCTGAAACCTTCCGAATGAGTTCCTGCTGAATTCATACTGGTTGTGAATGACAGGAAACCCTATTATTTTTTCTGGTGTTTACAGGACAGCTGCATATAGAGCTAGCATCCTGTTTCTCCTCTCCTGACCACCAGCAGCTGTGACAATCACCTGAAAGACCACCAATGTGCCTGAAAGACACAATAACAGAAGGAAAACCCACCTCTATATGGAATATATGTCTATGTGTCCAGTGACATTACAGCGCTGACAAAAATTTTACAACACATTTTATCCTGGAACATCTTGTTGCAGTAACAACCAGTGGTTGTGATGTCTGTCAAGTGCACTGATAAACAGTGAGGCTCAGTGATGATCTGGGAACAGTAGCACAGACTCCCTGGTGTGGAATTCTTCTACTGTAATTGGCAAGTGAGTTGCTCTTGAGTTGACCTGAGGATTTCCACATTCCACAGATTCCAATAGCAACAGGCCTACTATTGAGGAGATTACTGACTGAGACTCGGTGCAGATGTACATAAATGAAGTAAAGTTCATGGAGTGAACGGCTGCCCCATAGGGATGTTAGTGGGAGAAACAGTGAACCAATCTAATGACAATTTTTTTTATAAAGATACAAGGCATACATGAGATTAAATAACAGTTTTTTAATTGTGTTTTGTAAAAAAAAAAGAAAATTGCTCATGGTGTTTAAGAACAGTCACACATGGTTACCTCACTTTTTAATACCATGTACAATAATGATTTTAACGAGAGAAATGATTTTTCTTTTGTTTTCCATAGAGAGGTTCATACCAGGTGGTGTCCAGAGGTTTCAAAAGCAGTAGAGAGCTCTGGAAAGCTCAAGTGTTCTGATCTGATTATAGCAGTAGGACCAAATGCTGCAGGTAAATACCCTTTAATTATTTTTTGGCCACAGGCAATGCTGAATCATTAACCACACTTTAGACATTACATGGTGGTTTTGTGTGTAAGGAACCTTTTGATGCTGAATTAGTTGATTTCCTGCCACAGTGCAGGTTCTTTCAAATCAGTCTTCATTATCTGTCTTTCGGTTGATACTAAAAGGCTCCAGGGGGTGTTGTGTTGCATGGGTCTGTCTGCTATGTATCTGATTTACTGTGTCTCTGGGGCCAGGTTTTGTCTCTGCATACGTTCTCAGTTCTGAGGACTGGACACAAGTTGGGTGGGTGTCTCTTTGGAACGAAAGGAGTCGCAGTTCCACTCGCCTAGATACGGCTCCCCTTCCTGGAGAACCAGGCTGTGTTTTCTATCAGCAGAAGAGCTGTCCAAATGTGAGTACACACCCACACAAACACACACTGACATTGTCCATACACTTAGGCATTTGACCAAGTAAATCTTTGTGTTTCAGTGGTTTCTTTCTATTTTCCACAGGTTCTTCTCTGCCAGTGTACTTGCTATATTGCTGAAGACCAGCAGTTCCAGTGGGCTGAAAAGGTACACTTTAGTCTGTCTATTATTGTTATTATTTAAAATTACATTTAAAAAGTATTTCTGGATTCTGTAATCTCATTTTTCTTTATGAAGATTCCTCGTTTTCGAAGGTTAATTGTAAAGATTGGGTTAGAAGCTAAGATAGGTCCTCGTTTCCAACAAGTGTTGACATATTTAATATTTTTCAAGAAAAGCCTCCTGGGGGATGCATCCTCATGAAGCAGAACATGTCAAGTGGCTTTAAATAGCTTGTAGCATTTAATCTACTTTACAGCACAGTGACTGTTAGTAGTATGGACCTGAGCCCAAAGAATAACTGTGCATTGGATTCTCTCATAGGTTTTTTCTTTTTTTTTTTTACTTTAACCTCCTAAGACCTGAGCTTTGGTTTGGCTTGCATTTTAGATTTCTTCCAGTTATTTGGGGTTAGGAAGAACCAATAATTATAATAACCATATATTTTCTTTGAACATGAAGCTCTTCTTGGAAAAAAATGATGTCACTTATGTGGACACTCGGTCTGTATCTACAGAAAACAATAAAGACACCATTGTGCACAATGTCCACGCATGTGGACACCCAGGTCGTAGGTGGTTAAAGCCATTGCACTTTTAACCAATTAACTGATGGAAAACTGAATAAAAGGCCTTAATTCAAACAGCATATTTACTAGCCATGCTTGCTGACATGATCTTTTTTTTGTGCTCTAGAGTGCAAATTCGTCAAGGTGTTTTTGCTCATTTTCAATATTGGAGGATTTAATTCGACAGAAAAAATCCACTGAAAAGTGCAGAATGATGTCATGAAAATGATCGATTTATATTGGTGGTAGAAAAAGACATTTTAAATGCATATATTTAATAGGGTTATATAATAGGGTATATTTATTTAGGGTTAACATTCATAGTGAAAGCCACAAAACGACATCATTTCATTTGTTCTTCAAACGATTATTTGTTAAGTAAACCCTTCTAGACAGTTTTTCGATTGGTGTACATTTAGTTTGTCCCCCCACCTTACTGTTCTGTTTATAGGTTTTGGGCAGCATACAGAGCAGAGGACTGACTGTGAAAGTGTTGTGCGATTCTCCAATCACCGAGTACAAAACTCCAAGTTACATGAACGGCAATTCTGCTCCGTTCCTGCGTGCATTGAAGACCAGCGCCTTTACAGATAACCTGCCCTGCCCTCTGCTAGAGCAGCCCAACATCATCACAGGGCTTCCTGCTGCTGGTACAGCTCACAAGAAAAACACTCACTAGAACAATGTTTCATTATACACATAAGGCCAAACACTGCCTTGCACAAAGGTTTTCAAATTGTGAACATTGTTTTAAACGTAACAGAACAATTTTCATTCAGATTGAGAGTATTGACTAACTGGAGTTTAAATTAAATATATATTCATATATTCTTTGTATTTGTTATGTCCCTGTTTTGCTTTAATGACTCTACATTTGAGCAGGAAATCAGTCTTACTGGTTTGTACAAAACATTATGGTCCCTTTTCTATCATATTTAGTGGAATATTTGGAGTATTATTTCCAATTTTAAATGGGAAGAAAGTTCAGTTTTTCAGCATGATGTCAGACATTGTAAACCCTATCAGAGGATTATGAGAATGTGTAATGAAGTAGGTTTTTCTTTTTCTTTAATACTGTAGAGGATTCTGGTGAATGTTCTTTCTACGATTCAGCAAACCAGACATCATGATCATTAGTTTGCATATAGTCATTCTGGGCCTAATTACATACAGATTTGTAGATTACAAAAGCAGACATTGCAGATATATCCAGTCACCACATGTTCCGCTCTTCTGCCTACTTGGTTAATTTTAAGGAAAAAGTACGTACATCTATTGGTGTTTCGTATATCAGCATGCTGATACAGGCACGTGTAATGATCACTGATTTCAGTCAGGAGCAGATGGGAACTTGTTGGCAAACGGATATGTCGAGCAAAGTCTGTAAAAGCATGCTACCTCGATGTAGAGCATATGTTGTAATTTGTAAATACAAAATGAAGTATACATAGTTTTCCTTTTTTCATGCACCCTTTTGAACACCCTGTAGTTCGAAAACTGTGAGCCCACCCTTATTCTAGACATTTTCTCTTCACCTGTATGTCGCATTTTGTGGTATTTGCTCGTTCTTTTAATGTACTATTATTATTAATCCTATAATTACTATGTTACAGCATCACAAAATAATATCAGCGTTACAAAGTATAATGAGCTGCCATATGTTTATCGTTTGTCATTTACATCACAGGCTTGCTTACAGTGATTTTAAAGAGTTTGGAGAGGTTCAGTGACATGCCTGTGTGTGTTTGTGTGTGTGTTTTGCTCTGTAGTGCTCAATCAGTGTCAGGTTCAGCGCTTACCGGCTGTGCTCTTCCAGTGTTTCAGTGATGTTATCCACCCAGACTCAATCACCATGGAGATCTATAAACTCGCCCTGTCATGTCTTAGCACACGGGTGAAGGTAAGGGGTCTTATTTTTTTAATTTTTTTTAAATAAAAACCCGATTTGTATTTTTTCTTTTCCTACTATGCATATTTATGTTTACTAATCTTTCACTCTGTTTTTCCTATAGCTGGAAACAAGTCCAAATATGGAAATACTGCAGAAATTAACCACAATTAATGATCCACAAAGCAACCTCTACACCTAGAAGAAGCCCCTCGGAGGTGTACATTGTTTTTCTGTTTGTTATGTATTTTTATGGCCATTAAACACGTTGTAAAAACGGGACAATGTGTATTTTTTATTAGTTCTAGGATTCTTTTTTTATCTGTACAGCAGGTGGCGCAAAATATGAATTATTATTCTGTTCCTGAGGCGAACTCCAGTTGCATTAAAGAGCATTCGTGGAAATCGGAATGCTTTCTCTGTGTTCTGGAAAATAAAGAAATCCATTAAAAAAATGTATAATCATTAAAAGGCACTGGAAGGTTTGATAGTAAACAAAATGTGCCGAAATTATTGAGGCTCTAAAAGGATATAAAGTTGGGCTGTTTTCGTGCTTTAATTCCTTCATGATTATATGTAGTTAGTAATTAATATTTTTTACTAATTGATAACTCCAAATACATCTGAATTCCAGATATAGAAAGCTTGCACAAAAAAAAGTTGATTAGCAGTAGCAAAATCAGTCTGCTGTTCTGGGAAACATCAGCCTGCTGTGCTAGGTTCATTCATTCCCTGCTCAGTAAAGAATGTAATAAAAATGTGAGTCATTCTGAGATTACCATCTGTGGATTTTATTGATGTACAAATTGAACCAAGATCAAACACATCAGGCATTTTCCCACCAATTATATAACAACCAAAAAAAAACCGCACGTGAAAAACTAATCAAAATAGTGTTAACAATTTCCAAAACATGAGATGTACCATGGAACACTAAAGGCCATTATCAACAAGTGGAGAAAGTAGGGGACCACAATGATCTTACCAAGGGGGTACATTATAAGACAACGGACTTTGGCTTTAAAGATCATGAGTCAAAATTCCAGCTACACCAGGCTGCTAATGATGGGCCCCTGAGAAGGCTCTTAACCTCATAGATGCTTAGTTGTATGAATGAGGAAAATAATAATTATATAATAATAAATAAGTTGTTCTGAATAAGAAAGTTTGCCAAATGCTGCAAATCAAGAGTCAAGTCAAGAGGCTTTTATTGTCATTTCTACTAAACACAGTGTTACACAGTACACAGTAAAAACGAGACAACGTTTCTCCAGAACCCTGGTGCAACACTAAACAACATGGAGCTACAACACACAACATAAAGCTACATAAAGTGCATTGAGTGAAACCTAGTGCAAGCAGTGCAGACGAAAAACAGTACAGACAGACAACACGACAGTTTGGGACAATACACGTACGTAACACAAGATTGCGCCGACCAGTAAACCTACTGCATACTCAATGTATAGTACTGTGCAAAGAGAACTTTAACCAGGAGTATATGTAAACACACACAATGCAGTGCAAAAAAATGTAGATGGAAGCCCTTTCTTAAAGAAAATGTTCACCTACATTTTGCCAAAACCATGTGGAACTATTTGTCGTGATTCAATAAGACCAATGGACATATTTCTAAAGAGGAAAGCAAAAAAAAAAGACAGTTTTATTATAAAAAAAAAAACACACTAAAGCACTGGGGTGGCAGCATTATCTTATGGGGTTGTGTCATTTCAGCTGCAAACGGGACTCTAGTGAAGCTAGAGAGAATCATGGATAACTCCAAAAAGAAAAGTTCCTTTCTTTTTCTTTTCTCTTTACTTTGCTGCTAAATCAAAAAAATTAAGATCTGACTTTTTAAATATACCTTTTACACCTAAAAATCCTGCCTTTTTAACAGAGATGTGTATACTTTTTACATCCATGTCTAGGTCTCTTGCCTCCTAAACTGGTAAATCCTTGACTGGTAAAAATGAATGTGTAAACTTTTTTTTTTTTTTTTTTTTTTTGAAACGTGCGTTTCATTTACTTGAAGGAACAACGCCGTTTTGCTCTATTTAACACTTGTGTTAGGGGAAGATTTTTGAAAATTAACATCTCAGAGGGAAATAATACATTATATATTCAGTGATGAAGAATGAAGGCGGAGGAGAAAAGTAAGAGAGCCGGAGAAGGCCATTCACACAGCAAGAAAAGATCAGCTGAGACAAACGACCACAGAATTAGAAAGAAAGCGAAATCGACGAGATCAGGATCCAAGGAAAAACTTGAAGATTCTGAACTGAATGAAAAGTACCCCAGATCTTCTGTAAAGGAGTCTAAGATCGCAAGCTCTGAAAAAGTCAAGTTTGATGCCGAGAACAGTGTATCTGAAGCCGAAAAGGTTAAGGTGGATTTGTATGAAGAGTTGGAAAAGAGAGTGGATGGAAACAAAATATGATCAAACTCTTGATGTCACCCAGATGAGGATGGGTTCCCCTTTTGAGTCTGGTTCCTCTCAAGGTTTCTTCCTCATAACATCTAAGGGAGTTTTTCCTTGCCACAGTCGCCACGGCTTGCTCATCAGGGACAAATGCACACCATTCACCATCACTGTTGATTTGTGTAAAGCTGCTTTGAGACAATGTCTGTTGTGAAAAGCGCTATACAAATAAACTTGACTTGACTTGACTTAAACTATCAAGAATGAATATCTTTCTACTAGGCAAATGGTCCACTTTAGTCATACAGTGGAAATTGAAGAGCGTATATGATAATGTAGTTGCTTCATAATATTGCTTTTGGTATGCAGTTTTACTCACTGGCTTATAAATTACATAACATGTGGCAGCATAATAGATTTGAACAGTGAAATTGTGTTCTGTTTCATCCTTTGAGGTCAGAACGACTTTCGCAAAACTATTATGAGAACATTTTGTAACTGATTTAGTCATATCTGGGCATTGCGCAAGCAGGCGTGAGGCATCAAACTGAGAACTTCACAATTTGAGAATTTTGGGTGCTCCAATTAACAAGCTCAGATCTGCATCTCAATCTTATTGAGCTTTTTTTTGACCTGATTACCTTGAGGACTAAATTAGAACAAAGTAAATAAGCACTTCATCTGACTCCACGTTCAATCAAAAGTGCAGGAACAATGCTGTGGTATCTGGCACTGCAATGTTAGCAGCACTTGTAGGTCTTGAAAGTTATGAGGTGGGCCTCCTTAGATCAAACATGTTTGTCCAACAAATTTTACAGATGCACAATTGGACTTATAACTGAAGACCAGGTCAGGAGCAATTTTCAGGTTCCTCAGACCTTCATATGATGCACACACCTGTCTATCAACATGGTCTAAAGCTAAATACTCTTATATGCGGCCACTGCGAGTTCCGACTTTTTTCTTTCATATTTATATTTTTGTTGTTGTTCAACGGTTAAGGCTTAGTTATTCAAGCTACCACTGGTGGGCACTCAAGCAAGGCCCTTAACCCTCTATGCTCCAAAGGTGCTGTATCATGGCTGACCCTGCACTCTGACCACAGCTTCCTCAGACCAGCTTTGGTTACTGGGAACACCCCACAAGACCTGCCATTTCTGGAGATGCCCTGAGCTACTCATCTAACAATCACAATTTAGCCTTCCTTAAAGTCATTCACATCCTTGTGGTTGCCTATTTTTCAGATTTACAACACATTAACTCTAAGATCTGACTGTTCATGTGCTGCCCATTCTACACATTGACAGGTGCCACAGTAAAGAGATAATCAAAGTTCTTCATGTCAACTCTCAGTGGTTTAAATGTTATTGCTTATCTGTTTATTGCTATCAAATGAAAATGATCTTGCCTATTTACAGAGGCCATACTGAATATTTACAACACTTCACTACTATAATAAATAATAACTGTATTATTATTGAAAAAGTGTTCATGTTATTCGACATCAGTTATCCAGTTTTTTCATTTTAGTAGTTTTGCAGATTGGTCGTGGAATATCTTCTTCCATCCGCAGCCTTTTCAAGTCAAGTCAAGTCCAGAAGCTTTTATTGTCATTTCATTTTCACCCTGGTGCTACCTAAAACATCATAGAGCTACATGTTGTGTGATGAGGCTCTATGTTGTTTAATGTTTTATTAGTTTTTATAACTACAAGACAACTGTAAACTGTGTTTTCCTCTGTGAATGTGTTTCCATCACAGCAGTTATAGTAATATTATTCTATCTGTTACTCATGCCTGTGTCATACCACATGTTTCAGATGTGCAAAGAATAATCCAGTGCTCAAATAGTATTTGGATTGTGGTGATCCTTTGATGGCCCTTTTTTACACTGATGGATCAGATTATGGGGCTGCAGTCAATAACTGGCAAAGTACACCCAGATGGTCAACATACCTGCTTAAATAGCCAAAGGGTGTAAGTATAAGGCATGATTTAAAAAAATAAATTTGTGTGTTTATAATGGATCTCTCACATTATTAAGCCAAATCATAGAGGCCTCAACTGCTGAATGAGATTTAGCAGTGATAATACATTTATCACATAGCTAGCAGGAACAGTGAGTGTTCACACTTAGTGTGTGTGTGTGTGTGTGTGTGTGTGTGTGTGTGTGTGTGTGTGTGTGTGTGTGTGTGTGTGGGTGGGTGTGGGTGTGGGTGCTCGTGCATGCTGACACTTGCCTGCTCTCAATGCCTGGTATAAACTGGAAAGATGCAGTGCTAAACAGTTTTAGCCTGTACTTTTTGCAGAAAGCAGAACCCGGTACTCTTGCCGAATCAGCACTCTTAAAGTAACGCAATGATGTTCATGAAATCCAGAAACTTCACTAAAACTGGAAAACACTATATATTGCCAAATAACTGAAAATAACTAAACATGGCAAATACCCAGAGCTTGTGCTTGCTTATTAACTTTTAACATATTTAGCAAAAAGTGATCTTATTTTACTTCCTTTACATTAATTATTTATTTTTTCTAGTGCTGTTTTTTTTGTTTGTTTATTGGACATGACTAACTGACTGTGAATGTAAATGTAAATTTGGCCATAAATCAGAGCAGCAATTCTAGGTTTTTCTAAGAAACATAAAAAACACATACCAGATAACCAAGTTTTCAATGATTTATCACTGTAAACAATGCAAATGTGTTTTGCAGCGATGATGCATGTGTCTCAATGATAGAGGGAAAGTCCCTGCTGTGATGCGATCTTCGTATAAACCCCACCCCTTCCGTCTCAGCTCTGCCCTTAATTGGTAAAGGTTTGAGACTTGACTAGTCTTTTTGCTAACACAGGACTTCAAGCCATGGCTTTGTTGAACCATAATTTATTCAGCATCTCAGACTGACAATATAGCTACTGACCATTCCTTAATTACAATCTGTAACAATTGTTATTTGCAGCCAGTTGTGATTTGCTTTAGTCCTAAATAGTCCATATTTGTGTCACAAAAAGTCTGTACATTATTAAAGATCACACATAGAGCAGAAATGATTGTCTGTGAGGGCACTTTAATTGTAATGGCTCATTGTGGGTGTCAGGGGATCACTATGTAACCATAAGGACAGGTGTGTGATTATTGTTCTGGAATATACACCCAAGCCACAGTAACATCTTTATCTCTTCTGTTAAATATTAACCTAGACGACAGTGAACGAATCTGATTAAGTGGGTTTTATACATATCACTCACACAGGGCGCGAGCAATGATCTGTTATATTTAAGGCTTTGGTTTCTGATTGAGTCAACAGCTACATATGCGTCATACCACAAAGAGTACATGTACGTGTGTTCATAAATGAGAGAATGCTCCATGTTTGCTTTCAAGAGAAAAATTAGTTCTTTCTAAGTTTGCGTAAATGTTCTTTAGTCGAGCATTGTGGTTTGTGATGTTGGAAATTTTTTTTCTTACTTAATCAAAAAAAACGGAAGTACTGTTCGTAATAGTGCAAGCTGCAGCTCTCTGATATTTATAGCTGACAAATGATCAGAAAAGGCTTGACTTAATAATTAGTTGTAATAATTAAACAATTGTGCATTGGTAACATGAGCAGCAGTAATAACGAGTGAAGAAGGCAATGTTTTTGATACCCTTTACCCTTTACCCTTTACCCTTGATATCCTTTACCCTATATATATATATATATATATATATATATATATATATATATATATATATATATATATATATATATATATATATATATATATATATGTGTGTGTGTGTGTGTGTGTGTGTGTGTGTGTGTGTGTGTGTGTGTGTGTGTGTGTATATATATATATATATATATATATATATATATATATATATATATATATATATATATATATGCTCATGTTACCAATGCACAATCGTTTAATTATTACAACTAATTAAGCCTTTTCTGATCATTTGTCAGCTATAAACATCAGAGAGCTGCAGCTTGCACTATTACGAACAGTATTTCCTTTTTTTTTTTCTAAAAAATATATACATATTTACATATGTGTATATATATATATATATATATATATATATATATATATATATATATATATATATATATATATATGCCAACAAGACATCTCCAGGAAACTAACCCTCATCCCTCCCATTCCAGATAAAGGCAGGCACTCTTACGGTAAGGCTGAGAAAATTGCTGTTAGGCTGGGTTAAACATTTGCTTCTTTGTCTTGCTCAGCCTTGAAAACAGCTGGAGCTCTGCCATGTTAAACAAACAGAGCAATCTGCTTTGATCAGGTGTATAATATGAGCCCTCCCACAAGTTAATGCTTGCGTGGGTGAGAGAGGCTTAAGAATGCCTCAGAAAGGCTGGGCCTCCAGTAAGAGCCGGTTCACTTCAAACTTTGTTTTGGCACATACTTTAACAAGTACCAACTGTGCTGTGATGTATTCAGGCATCCATTATAGGGGTGTTTAACTCATTTAAACTTAGATTCTTAATAATACAACAATATTCTTTATTCACTTTTAAGTTCTAGTCAGTGTTGCTATGGTATATAAATATAGTCTGTTGTTTCTATATCCATATTTAAGTTGTAACTTTTATATATCTTTTTCAATAAGGAGTATACTTTTCTGTAATTCACTGACTTCATCTCTTTTTTAAGTTGCAAGCGAAAAAGACCCCATTGTATCTAACCATACAAATTTTTTAGTTGTTTAATCTGTTCTGCTAGTTGTAGTTTATAACTGAATAAATTGGCAGTGCAAGAAACACCTATTACGGTGAAAGTAGGCATCCAACTTGTTTCCTAAAAAACCTTTAACTAGTTTCCATGACAACTTGACATCAATGGTCATGTTAAATTCATGGTGTAATTACATACAGGAGAGCTTCCTGACGGTTAAAATATGTTTTCAATGGCCAGGTCATAAAAAGATTCAGTTGGCTCCATTGAAAGTCAGAGTTAATCTTTGAGTTCATACAAAATCTATTGCCTTGCCATTAGAAGAAAAGACGTGGTCCTAGGTTTTTGTAACTTTAACGTTTAACATATTTTCTTACATTTGAATGTTATTACTGGGTGGCCTGCACTGGGAAATATTTCTGTTACACTGGGGTTCCTGTGCTTGGATTAGTGTCTATATCTTCTCCCCATGTGTCCATACCAAACATGCTATTTAGTTGATTGGATTTAGTAAATGTGTATGTGTCTAGTTGCTTGTGATGGACTAGATCTTTTATTGTATTCTAGTTTCCCATCCATGTGTTACTGCTATTCCCAATCTTTGGATCCACTGGATCGCTGACCAGCATAAGGTGGTTACTGAAGAGAAATGAAAGAAAAATCACTGGTAGTTTTTAATAGCTACAAGTTAAAATCCTATGGTTTGAAATGTAAGGATATTCTTACTAATCTTATTAATAGACAGTACTACCATGTACGTATAAGTGAGTATAGTGAAATCTGTCAGTGTTGAGCACTTAGTTGGGATTACTATTTGCTTATAATCCAAGACTTTGGCTGTAAAAAGTTTGTTAGGGGCTTCTTGCTTGGCATTGTGTGTGTGTGTGTGTGTGTGTGTGTGTGTGTGTGTGTGTGTGTGTGTGTGTGTGTGTGTGTGAGTGTGTGAGTGTGTGTGTGTTAGACGCTGACTCAGTCTGGCTATAATCCAGGTCTGCATACTCTGCGGCTTGCTCAGGAGGAGGAGAAACTGCAGTGACGTTCATGTCCATGCCGGCGGTGCTTTCTCAAGTAACAGCTTGCAGTTGAAGTAAGCAGCCAGGGGGTGAACTTTGTTGCTAAAGCCTGGCAATTACACAAAAGCAACAACCTGTAAAATTCCACATATTGAATGAATTTACTGTTTACTTCAGTTATACAAATGTGCTTTGAAAGCATGTATGGAATGCAGGCCTTCAACATTTACCACAGTGAGAATTGTCCATAAACTTTAACACTTAATTGTGTGAACTTTAAAACAACATATCAGTAGTTAAGCATGATGCTGGTTCTGTGAATTCTAGATAATCAACAGAGAATCATGGTTAGAATCACTATAATGGATTTACTGTTATACAGCCAGCATTCCTTGGAAACTTGGACGTTCTTGTGATGTTGGTGGTGGTTTCAAATGACAGGTAACCCTGATGGTTATCCAGGTAACCCTGTGTTTACAGTATCACAGTTACCTATGTAGCTAATATTCTATTTCACTTCTCCCTAACGCTAACATAGGTGGATAACCAATGCCATACTGTTATGAGGAAATGACACATTGGATTGCTAACATTTTCCATGCACATCCCAAACACTTCCTGTTTTTTTTTAACAATATATAATAATCATGGAATCTAACACTATGCTTCATTGTGTTAACTTAAACACTGCCTGATACACTTTGCTTTATTTACTTGCCAAACTTGCAATTCAGTGGAAGATTATCGAGAAACTGGAAGTGCATAGTGCAACAGTTTTGAAGAAAAAAATAACATTTAGTGGTAGAACACTGCATTGCATTCAATATATATGTAAAAATAACTAATGTTGAACATGTACTGGTCTTCAAATCAATCCATAACAATTAAGTTTTAAATGGTTTTAAAATAATGATATTTAAGATAATACACTAATTAATACTGTAGATCTCTATGCTCTACAAATTTCATCCAGATTTTCATTTCAAGTGTCATTCATTGATGTCCATTTCCTGTCCTTGGGCAATGATGAGCTGCATCGGGCATGCAAGATAACCAACTAATAAATTGAATAACCTTTTAGGACAGTTTCAGGCGTGCATTTCTTTAATTCATACTCATTTTCCGACCAATGATTTTGTTGTGAAAACAATGGTATAGAGATTGCTTGTGGGGGAAAATATCTAATATTCTGTTCAAGGGCACACCAATTCTGACAAATGTCAAGTGTCAAAAGTTAGGGAGATGTTAAAATAAACCTAATACCTAATAATAAGTTAGCAAAGTTACTGACCTAAATTTACTCTGATTTCACTTTCTGGAATGGATATTAACATTTGAAAAATATTGCAATTTTATATTTACCCTAGAGACACATTTATTTGTGATTTAACACTGGAGAAAATAGTACATTTATCATTTTTTTCCCAAATAATAATACTTTAATTTTGTCTGTTGTATTTATTAATTCCTACATTTTGAGATAATTATTGTATTGCCTAATGCTGAGAAAACTACTTAGACATAAATACAGATGCCACAGAAAGCAGATGTTTACTCATGGCCTTCAATACATGAATCAGTTAATTGGAAAGCTTCCTAGTGAGCAGTCCTCCACACTGCAAAGCATAACACAAATCAATACAGCAAAGTTGAGGCAGATTTTAAAGCAGTTATTGTGACTCACCAAATTCTTAGTGGGAGGGTTGGTGTGAGATGTGAATGCTTGCTACTGTTGAACATTTTGTGCCTGCAGTAACGAAGCAGCTCTGAATGCTTTGCTGTGTTTTAGATGACCTGAATGATCTTTACTGTAAAACAAGTATAAGATTGAGCACATCTGCAACAACAAAACCACAATACAAAGTGTGTAATCAGCAGTCAAAATGAAACTGCACATGACAGCAAGAACAGATTCAAACAATTATCCAGTAAGAATATGATTTATTCTGTCACATTACGTTGAGTAAATACAGTATATATCAATAAATACAGTATATATAAGATTTTATACAAGGAATGCAGCGTTATCAAGTTATGTAACAAAATAACATGCATTTTCACATAGTGGCCACAACTTTTCCATTACATTTTTTTTTTTATTGTTTATAGTCCATGCAAAAGTCTTCTTCTCCTTTTTTCGGCTGATCCCATTAGGGGTCGCCACAGCGGATCTTCCGTCTCCATACCACCCTGTCCTCTACATCTGCCTCTTTCAAACAAACTACCTGCATGTCTTCCCTCACCATATTCATAAACCTCCTCCTTGGTCTTCCTCTCTTCCACCCTCCTGGCGGTTCCATCCTAAGCATTCTCCTACCGATATAACCCATGTCCCTCCTTTGCACATGTCCAAACCACCTTAATCGTGCCTCCCTCACCTTGTCTCCAAAACATCCTACATGTGCAGATCCTCTAATAAACTAATTTTTAATCCTGTCCATCCTCATCACTCCGAATGAAAATATCAGCATCTTCAATTCTGCCACCTCCAGCTCCACCTCCTGTCGTTTAGTCCATGCCACTGTCTTTAAACACTGTCTTTAATTCTCGATGCAATCCAACCTCTACCTTGGGCCAGTCTGTCGTTCCTACTGCACAATTCACTGCTGTCACACTTTACTCATACATGTCCTGTTCTCTAGAGCCACAAACACACAATGCAATTCCTACTGACCTTCTCTATACTTCTCCATCAACATTCTCAAAGCAAATATTGCATCTGTAGGGCTTTTCCTTTACATCAAACCATACTGATGAGCACATGCAAAAGTAATTTGTGAAAATAAGGCTTAATTGCACGCACAGCTATCTTTCTTCTTCTTCTTCATGTCTTCTGTAGTTAACAAAGTTTACTGACATATACATAACTGTCATATATACATTAGTGATGCAAATTCATTGATTTGACATTTTTAAGACTCATGATGCTAAGGAAAAATAAATCATATCAAGACCATGTCTGATTATACATAATGCCTGTGAACAACTGTATCCCTAGAAACAGAAAAACATTTCACCACAGATAGTTACATCATCGGATAAAATGGCTGAACATGGACTGCTTTAGATCACACACTGGGGAAAAATATTTACTTCAACTCAGCTTGCAGGCTCTCTCACCAAACATGCTCTGCTCTCCATGTGCCTGTCCTTCAGCTGAACAGCATTTATTAATCCTGCATAGTGCACATGGGGCTGCTGAATCAAAAATGAAGTGTGTGTGTGTGTGTGTGTGTGTGTGTGTGTGTGTGTGTGTGAGTGAGAGATAGCGAGAGAGAGAGAGCTTTGTGAGTTAGATAAAAGAAAAAACTGAAGGACAGAGCTTTTCTTCAACTGGAGGTGTGCTCTGTTAAGGCCTTTAGCTTTTGTTATGGGTCATGAGCATAGCTTAATGTTAGTTTTTTGTCTGTCAATAATGCTAATTTGTTACCTATCAATCACTGCACTGCTGTATTGTTACATACTAGCTATTATAAATTACTGCTGAAATAAAAAAAAACACACACGTAGCGCATATTCACTGGCTTTAGTGCTTGGTATAAATCAAGTGGTATAATGCTTTGCCTTGGCAGGAGACTTAGCTGCTTAGTTTAATAACGCATTATAACAGCTTAATGATAGATAGCTTGCTAGTAAACCTGCTAGTATTTCTGGCATGGTGTCCAGGGCTATTGGGTTTGAGTTGAAACATTAATCACATCAATCAGTATAAAGCATGTTGTAGACATTCATTGCATTCATTTGCATTTCATTTGACTATTCAGTGATGATTTCATGTGACAGATGGTGCTTAATGTACCAGAACAAGGATTACATCAGGTGGTTTCTTTCAGTATTGAAACACACACACACACACACACACACACACACACACACACACACAAAACTCCTAAAGCACGGATCACTCACTACATGTAATATTCATAACACTGACTGTGCACTTGTGTCAAGCATTCACTTGCACCTTCTCCTAGCTTGCATGTGTTTGGATGAGTTGAAGATTGTGTTATGTTAAGTGTGAGACCCACTGCTGTTTGGGGATGATTATCAAAAAAGATCTAGTCAGAGAAATGATCCAGTACAAGAAAAATTCACAGATGTAATTCTACATACAAATATATTCCTAGTCGCTTCTATCTTTTCAATATTTATTATATTTTATTTGGTATTATTTAGGGTGTGTTAGCTCAGTGGTTAAGGCTCTGGGTTGCTGATTGGAAGGTTGAGGATTCAAGCAGCAATATTGCCATGCTGCCACTGTTGGGACCACCGTTTCCAAGGTTACTGTTGGTAATACACTAAGACATTTTTAAGATTATGTCTCTCACAGTGGACATGCACCTACGATGACAATTTCAGACCCCTCCATGATTTCTAAGTGGGAGAACTTGCAAAATAGCAGGGTGTTCAAATACTTATTTTCCTCACTGTATATGTGACAAGTAAATGCATTGATATAATCTTCATTTAAAATCCACAGTACAATGTGGTGATGCACAGTTTTTTATGTTTTTATATATATATATATATATATATATATATATATATATATATATATATATATATATATATATATTTTTTTTTTTTTTTTTTTACAAAATTAACACCTAAAGACTCATTCTCATTTACACCCTCCATTCGGAGCAATTGCAGCTTCTGATCTCAAACGTGGATTTGATCAATTTCTTGCATTCTCATTGGAAGATCCTCTCAGCTTGTTCAGATATGGTCAGCCATAAGACAGCACTCCTAAAGAATAGAGGTTTAAGGGCCTTGTTCAAGGGCCCAACAGTGACAGTGTGGAGCACTCAGGCTTAAACACCCCACTTTCTTGTCAGTGAACTAAAGCTTTATTGTCATTTAAACCATATACAGCTGGTACGATACACAGTGAAACTAAACACCATCCCTTTAGGATCATGCTCCTACAAAAAAACAATAATGGCTTTTAAAAGACACAGTATGAGATGACACACTAACCAGTACATAGTTCTGGCGTGATGCTTTCCAAATGTAACAGGTAGTTTAACAAATAAATAATAAAATATTCTGTGAATGTAAACATAACTATGACATAGTATTTAGCTTATAGCATATATTATTTATTCAGCTTATAGGATATAAATACGAAACAGGTAGAAAATATATATGTATAGTAATATATATGCAACAAAAATGTCTGTAGTGAATGCATTATTATATGTACGGTGTTTTAGCAGCAATCTCGTTTAGTCTCCTTTAAGTAACTTCTGTAGGCCTTTTGTTTAGGACTGGCTTCGGTCTAGACTGATTGATAGAGCATTTCTAAGATTTCTGAGTTTGTAAACACAACGTATAGTGCTGTAACCGATTATGCCTTTGGGAGCATTCAGATTTTTGTACATGGTCTCATACTGGTTATTCAGATCTGTATGGCCTCAGGAGGTTTCTTGGACTTTATGGAATGGTGACAACTCAATTCAAGTTCTGGAGACTTTCATTATATCCTGAAACAGAATGTGATTTTGGATTATTGCCAGAGATGTGAAGTAATGAAGCACAAATACTTTGTTCTTTGTTACTTCACTATCTTCACACATCTATTTTTTACTTTTACTCATTACAATTTTACACAAAAATCTGTTCTTTCTACTTCTTACATTTTCAAACCAGGCTTGTTACTTTAGTTTGAATCTATTTGGTGACATGATCAATATTTTTTTGTTCTTATTGCATGCAGTTTTCAGCCCATCAACCTGTTACTTTTCATTGTGTGGCTTTTTTCAATTTACCACTGGTGTATCATTTCCTGGCTCTCACACACCACAGATGTAGGCTAGTATACAAAGCTAACAAAGAAGGCAACAAGAAGTATGAGGCTAACGTGGATGAGACAGAGGGAGTCAGCGATGTAAACATGACTGAGAACAGAGACATTCCTAATCACCTAATCATTATCAGCTTTTCTCTGCTAGAAAAGCTTTTCTCTGCTGTATGGTGGTTATTCAGCTGGGATACATTTATGAGGCATCAAAATTTTTATTCTTTTATATTAATATATTAATATGATGAGGTCTGGTAATGGCTACTTTTTACTTAAGTACATGTCAAAGTGAAAAAGTATAGTCAGTACTTCAACTTTTACCAGAGTCCATTAAAACATAATATCTGTAATAATATCTGTTCTTCTATTTGAGTAAAAGATGTGTGTACTTTTGCCATTTGAGTACTACCATAAAATAAAGTCTATAACACAATAAATTGTGCATGTAAAAAAAAGAGAAAAGTTTGAAATACTTTCTGAACCCAGTTTAATATTCAAAACACAGGAAGCTTTGAACAGCAGGCACAAATGTAAAGGTTTTTAAACATTTTATTTTACAACAGCACAAAAGTGTCACCAGAGTGATACATGTGTTTGGACTGCTAAGAATGCACTATAAAGTAATTTTTACATCAGTGAGTAAAGTCTGCAACAACCGTAGGTTTTGTGCTAAAAAATAAATTATTAATAATAATAATAAAAAAAGAGTACAGTTTTATTCCAATTAACATTCTGTTCAGTAGTTAGGTGCAATCTCTGTTCATTCAACATCCCGATTTCGTCACTGAGGGTTTGCCTCTTTTTTGTCTCTCGTTTATCCCCGTCTTTGCCTGTTTTCCCATAATCACGTTTATTATACAGATTAACTCTAGGATTAAATCCGATCATTAAAAAACTTTTTATCTGTCCCATTTTGCACTATTTCAATGAGCTGGTGGCACCATATTGCTATTTATTTCCCTTACTCTCGGTTTCTCTAATGCCATATTTAACACATTGTACCAGAAAAAGTACACAACCCATAAAATATTGCAAAACAACATAACACAAAGGGTTTATGTAGAAAAATAATTTTATAAACATACAAGACAAAAATATTTGTTTATGGTTAAACAGTTTCACAAAACAAGTTCAAATAGCAACACATCTTCAGTTCGCCTTTGTATAAACATACATACCTTGTGTATAGTTAAGGTTGGGACATGAGCCCCTTCATGACTGTCATTTTCTGATTGTTTACATTTTCAAATCTGATTATTATCAAATTATATGATCCCATCATATCATTTCCCTTTTCCAGTTAATATCCAGTAATGGTAAGAGCAGTAATTAAATACATCCAACACAATTGTAGTTATCAAAATACTATGTACATATGAGAACTAACAACAACAAAAATATATATAAAAAAAAAATCAAGAGTTGTAGAATCCTCTGAGTGCCTATATGGCTTTGATTTCAATAAATAAATACTGACATAAAAAAGATAAATAAAGCTTATAGCAAATAACAGATGTTGATAGAAGGTACAATACAGTTTAATTTATATTTAAAAAAAAAAAAGGAAACATTCTGTTGCTGTTTCAAACTCTGATATAAATCCTTGTAGACAAATTTTACTGGTGTTTTGTCTACCAATGAACCTTAATGCAAGATTATTGACAATCTGTAATAAAATTAAATTCTGACACTGGAATGTCACTTTGGCCTTTGCAAAAACAAAAAAATGTACCCGGATACAAAATGTGCCCAGTCAAGCAACTGCAATCAAAAGCATTTAAATAAATTAGACTATTTTATTTACAATCATGGTCTATTCAAAATAAAGATCTGCGTAAAACTGCAAAAGACAAAAAAAAAAAGAAAAAAAAAAAAACAAACAAAAAAAAAAAACACCACATACACAGACCTACTGTTTTGTACTTGGCTGATATGCGCGATGCCTCGCTAGTAACAGAGGAAACGTGCAAGACTGGCATTTAAAGCACTTAGCAATTCTGTAAAGGCAACAGCATTTGTTATATAAACAACAGTCTCAATACAGTGTGCTACCCAGGCACTCTGTTTGCTCTGCCAACATAAAAATATTCTGTAAAAGCCTCTCCATACTGTTCTCGTTTAGCCTAAACACATTCCTGACAAACTCTGAACAATCAGCTCTGCTGGTAGAAAAATAGCACAGCGTTTTTTTAAAGAGAATTTCATATCTGTGTAGCTTATAAAGGATGAAACTGTCATTTTGCAGAAGTTCTGTCTCACTCAAATGTGGCAATCGTAAATATCCAGAGCCGTGTTGTGCTCCAGACAAAGCCGAGAAAATCGCACCTTTTCTGGTGCAGAGGCTTCAAATGCAGCTCCGTCATTCAGGACAAGGAACTTTAAAGAGCCCGACTGTAACAGTGGACAACATGGGACACTTCCCCTTCTCTATTAAACACACCTCCTAGAGGCATTTGCTTAGTTCAGTCCTCAGTGTCAGGCTGAACTCCTAGCATGCCGTGCAACTCTTCGGCAGCGTAGCCCAGGAGGTTTTGCAGGTCGCAAACAAAGCGGTACACGTAGCGCTTGCCAGCTGTTTTGTGGATAATGTTCTTGTCATAGTAGTAGCGAAGGCCACGGCTGAGCTTCTCGTAGTTCATCTTGGGCTTGTTCTTGCGGCGGCCCCAGCGACGTGCCACCTGCAGATCACAAAATGTTAGAATCGAATATTTTTTAGCATAGAACTAGGTATACATATTAATCTGATTGAGTAAAAACCTTTGTGCTAACGCTCGTACCTCATCAGGGTCGGTGAGTTTGAACTCCCAGCCATCTCCAGTCCAGCTAATGATGCCCTGGCAGGTTGTATCAGTCAGCAGCTCCAGCAGAAACTGCCACAGCTGGATAGGGCCACTTCCTATGAAGAGCAACACAGGAACAGCATGGGTTTAATCAGAGACAGAAAGTAAAGAAAACATTCAAGATTTAATGAAAGACACAAATTTATCACTCACCGGTGAATCCAGCAAGCACTGCAGCAGGAATGACAGGCTTGCCCTGCTCCAGCGGCTCGTTTCTCTCCTGTACATAGTCTTTGAAGGACCGGCCCTGTTTGCCCAGGCTCAGCGGCACTGCGCTGTACTCGTCATCAAAACTGTCATAAGATGGCACACGCTGGGTGTCGGCCAAGGATGACTGACTGCCCCATGAGTGCAGGACACGCTCAGATCCCTCCACACTGTCCACACTCTCAATAGAGGTCTGCTCATGGGATGAGACTGTAGGATGAAACACACCAGATTTTTTATATAACCATCATAATGATCTTATAGGGTGTAAGCAGACAGGTTGATTTAAGAAAACAGTTTATTAGACTCACAGTGTGTGTTAAAGCGCGACTGGGCTTTGCCATTCGGGAATTCCTGGCTGATGCAACTAACATTCACCGTACTCAGCTGAGGTTTGGGGAACATGGAGAAGTCTGGCCCAGATATCAGAGGGGCAGAACTATCTGGGGCCTCAAATAGCTCCCGCAAAAGGCTACTTGTGCTGTCTGATGCCTGCAGTACATACTGTTTGTCCTCCACACTGGAACCTTAAGAGAAAAACACATTCGATTAGAGTTTGTTTCAACTAAAGAGAAACACTATAAAAGGTTGCTCTGGGGTTCAAATTTCTGGCTCTGCTAACATTTTATTGACTAAATGTTAACAACAGTGTACTGAGAATGTTCAATAATAAATATTAAAAATAAAATGATCTTATAGCAGTTTAAGAAATCACCATGTAGAACCGAAATATATCTAAATCACCGATCTGAAAAGGAATCTACTATTTTCAGTTAATAATACTTTTTGCAAGAGAAGCGTCTTTACCTCTCATCATCTGTTCAAGATGCTCCCAAAGAATATCGCCCACGAAATCTGGAGCTAGATCCAAGAAACCATCTTTCCCCAGGTCACACAACTCCTGGCCGCTCATATCGAACTTGAAGAAGTTCACGTTGGTGAGGCTGAACTCATCAGAAACCCAGTGCAGCCACTGTTGGACATGCTGCTTGTTCCATTTCCTGGGGTCTAATAGACAAATACATAAATGCAAAACGTTAATATGGAGTGAATGGAATTCATTACATCTTTCACTTTCTATTACGCCTAAACAGTTTTAGTAACCCAAGAGTGACTCACTGTTAGAGATGCCCCAGATGCATTGGACTTTCCTGAAACCATTGAAACTGTCTTTTAGAGCCTGGCTCATCACTGCTTTGCTGCAGGGAGTCAAAAGTGGTACAGAGCATGGTCCTAGGTCTGCAAAATCATGAGATGAAAGATATAAATAAACAAATCCCTAAGTCACAATAAAAACATCCTTAGGTTGTAATAGTCATTTTCATTTTAAAATTTTACCAATTTATTTTTAACAGATTGTGCACAGCACCATTCATGGATACTTCTTTGTGTAATTGAATCTTGTATACAGCACAATACTGTCAACATTAACTTCTCTTAAGTTTCTTTGGTCTCCTACCTTGTGGAGCACAGTCGAAACCTGACGGGACTTCCTGAGCCGCCTGCTCCTCCTGCACTAATGGGTAAAACCCAGAAAAGAGAGACATAGGGTCTTCGAATAGCTCCAAAGCTACCTGCCTCTGTAAAAATAAAAAAATAAAATAATAAGCATTGCTTTATGAACATGATTGAGTGCCACATTATTGCTGTACCACACTAAAAGTCTATCATGTTGTCAAGCTATTTGGGTTCAAAATAATTTTTACTGTAGAATCAATAACAAAAAGCAATAAAAAGCAGACAATAAATCTTTGAACTTCACAATGTCTGCTGCAAGTCATACAGGTATGGTATGCACAGATACACAAATAGGAAACAGCCCAGAGGGCACTCCCTTTTCACACAGATATCATTACACAAGCGTGAACAGACTGACGGACCATATTTGGGTTTCCTGTTCCGTGTCAGGCAGGCTGCGCGTGGGCAGAGCGTCCAATCAGGACGCAGAAGCGCTACACTTCAGAATCATATTAAAACCTGTCCTGTTCCCTTTAGATTAGATTAAGATTAGATTAGACCTACTGTTCAGCGGCCAAACAACGCTTCATACACTCGTTATTTTGCATTTGCTCCTTATCCTCCATGAGTGAAGATTCGATTTATAAATAACAAAAATATTACAATTCGGAAATGACAGTCCAGACGAATCGTTATATCTGATGAGGACAAATCTGATCCGTTCAATTATTTTTTTTTTTAGAAGTGTTAATTCACATGCACAGAGAGAGAGAGAGTTTCCGAAATCTTGAAAGAAAACCAAGCCATGTGGTCCGTACCTTCAGGCATCGATAACCCGTTGACAGAGGGGTCACTTGGTCCATACTGAGATCACACATTGCGCTCTGCAAAATAACCAAGACAAAAAGCATTAAGTCTCATTTCATCAAGGATTTTTCATATAAGCGTCGTTTTTCCTTAATTTCTTATTGTTTTGTGTTTGGGGTTTGTTGTAGTGACTCATCAGGCGACCATCATCAGGTCGGAAATACTGTGAAAATAATCCGATCGACCACCGCGGGACATTTATTACACATTCCGGGTGAGACACATCATGCAATTCCTATCACCATGCATGTAAAACTCAACAAAAAAGTCAAATAAACGATCAAAAAACGACTACTTTGAATGCGTTTTTTTTTTAAATACGCAATGGCGACCCCTAATGGGAGAAGCCGAAAGAAGAAGAGGAAGAATAGGGTTGCTGAAACCAGAGAAGCCGTAATCGTCCCTAACGCCTTCCAACAAGCCCGAGTCTACTAACCTGTTGAATGTTTGTCCAAGCTATGTCCAATAACAAAGTGTCAAAAGCGCTGTTTCTAAGCAAGCTTTAGTCCTTCCCGGTGTTATGCTTCGGTAGTAATCCCGGGGATGATCGCCGCCTTGACTCCGAGCACCGAGGCGTTTATGATAACACACGCAGAGCCGCTTACTGAATGAAGCAGGACGCGTCTCTCTCCGCTCTTTACAGCAGGAATTTGGCGGGGCCACGGCGCGTCTCGACTCCGCCTCCCGCATATAAACTGATCACGTGGTGCTTGTTCCCTTGGCTTCATTAACAATAATATTGCAATCGCTCACTCAAGAACTTCGTTCTGGAAATTGTACAGAAACATAATTTGAGATTTTTTTTTAAATGTTGATAAGTAATATATAAGAGCCTGGCTCAGACAGTAACTCTGGCTGCAAGATGAATATGAATGCCCTCATGATCCCACCTTTTGCTGTCTTAATGATCTGTGTGTTCATGTCCTGCTAGTCAAAACTCGATCCAAAAATTAGCCACATTTATTATATTTATTTATTTTATTTTACTCACACATTTATATCATTGGTTTAGTATTTTAAGACTAAACCTCCTGACTAGAAAGGTATTGGTTATGAAAAGATAAAGGTACTTTTTTTACATGTCACATGTACTTTACAGCACAGTGAAATTCTTTCATCGCATATCTCAGTGATGTTAGGAAGCTGGATTCAGAGCGGAGGGCTTAATACAGCAATCCTGGAGCACGGAGGGGTATGGGCCTTGTTCAAAGGGCCCAAGCCTGGCAGCGTGAACCCCTGACCTTCTGATCAGTAACCCAGAGCCTTAATCACTGAGTAAGTGGTACTGATAATATGGCAGACATCTAAGATAGATAGATAGATAGATAGATAGATAGATAGATAGATAGATAGATAGATAGATAGATAGATAGATAGATAGATAGATAGATAGATAGATAGATAGATAGATAGATAGATAGATAGATAGATAGATAGATAGATAGATAGATTAACTTTAGCACAGATGGATTTGTAGGTAGACAGATGGATAGATCACGTGATTCATGACATTGGGAAAATGTAAATAAATTAAAAGGAGTAAGAAAAGAAGAGCTGGAGAAGTCAAAACTGAAATACATTTAAATATAAAAACCTGATAAAAGTGAAAAAAAAAAGTACCTCTTGAAAAGTAATGTGAATCAGAAGTAATGTGTACTGCATGCATTTGCTTATGTGAGTATGTGTGTTGACACTTAACCCCTTTTGTGAAGAACAACAGGCAGCCTCCTACTTGCCCTCCTCAAATTTAACACGTCTGTGTCACTTTAGCACCACACAACCATTCCATATGCAGTGTGAATGAGATCACCTCTCAACACCTGTATTGCTGCCTTGTATACACTGCTAGTTTCTGTTGACCACTATTTATACACAACCCCCACCACGCTTTATTTTACAGGTTTCAACATTAACACCATGAAATCCTCAGCTCCTCTTTATTGTTTTAACAAAATAATCAACTCAAGGTCAAGTATTAAGCCTTTCCCCTGTGTCTACAAGTTTTAATGGTCTGCCTCTCACACTTTTTTATTGAAATAAAATGGCTTTTAGTAGTAGTAACACTCAGTCCACCACTTGCCCTGAAAATCATATCATAGCATTCTTTGAAAATAGTGAAAACTCAAGTGGGTTTATATTGGCATTCTTGTATATGCTGTATATGAAGTATATACATAAGTACATTGCAACAATTGTTTTTCTCTCCAGCACCATGCAACACATGGCTGCCTTGCAAAACATGACAGTGAAGTAGGTATTTACACAAGACTGCATAAATTATAGTTGCTCCTCCATAGGGTCCTTCTGTTTCAGCTCTGCTATAGGTGTGAATGATGTCTTTTGGCACCAAAGTACTAAGTCACATCACATTATGCAGGTTTGTGAAACCTCCCTTTTGTAACAACACCGTCTGCCCCTCACACCATTATTTACATTTGTTAGAGTCATTATGGGAAGATAGGAAGAGATTAGTGTCTATTCTTTTTTATACCGAGAAATCTTGCAATAATGTGACCACCTGCCTACATGTAAAAAGTCTGTGAAACCTGAACAATTTTCCTGCAGCTGTTTTTTTTAGTTTTTTGGTGTAGAGGATTATAAACTTTATTCAGCATTGGAAATGCAAGCAAATAAATGATAACCTGTAAACAACAACAACAACAACAACAACAACAACAACAACAACAAAACCCTCAGAGAAGGGAAGTTGTAATAGCTTCAATGGTTGTTGTTGGATTTGCATTTGTTTTAATAAAAAAAATAATGGTCTAGCTATCCAGCAAAATGTTATAAGTGAGGTATTTGATCTATACTGGTAATTTGTTGCCCTCTATTGCTGGCATGTTATGTCTAGTGGATTCCATTAAAGACCATTAGAATAATTTGAACCCCAATTCAAAATTCAGCATTTAAAAAAAACTAAATAAATATCAAAAAAGTTGGGACAGGGGAAACAAAAGGCTTTAGGAAAAGTAAGTGTTAATAAAAAGAAGCAGATAAAGGAACATTTTGCAACTAATAAGCCTAATTGGCAATAGAATCAGAATCAGAATCAGGTTTATTGGCCAAGTGTGTTGACACACACAAGGAATTTGGTTCCAGCTGTTAGTGACTCTCAAAGTACAGACATAAATAAAAACTATACAAAGACTATACTATACAAAAAACTATACTATACAAACTATAAAAACTATACAACAGATCAGTAACATGACTGGTATAAAAGAGTATTTTAGAGTGTCTCTCTAAAAATAAAGATAAGTTGTAAAGATGAGCAGAGGTTGACCGGTCTGCAAATAACTGCTTTAATACGTTCTAAGAATATAGTAAGAATATTAAGACACAAGGGCAAAAATCTATATTGGAAACCTTTAAATATTCAAGCCCTCAGTGCATTAAAATCATGCATGATTCTGTAATGGAAATCTTTGTGCTGGCTTTGAAACACTACCAGAAATCATTGTCTGAGAACACAGTTTGCTGCGTCATCCACGAATACAGGTTAGAGCTCTATAATGCAATAAAGAAACCATTTGTGAACATGATCCACAAACACTGCTGCATTTTCTGGGCCAACATTCATTTAAACTGAACTTAAATAAAGTGTAAAACTGTGGTCAGAATTGAGATTTTAATCTCATCCGGCTGCTATCAGTGCTCATTTTAGGGGTGTTTTTTCATTGTGCCTATGGAATGGGCAGTTTTCACATCTGGAAATTTACTATCAATGTTGAAAAGTATATATAGGTTTTATAGCAACAGATGCTTCTATTCAGATGTCTTTTTTAGTGTAGAACTTGCATATTTCAGCAAGCAAGACAATGCTACATCTAATATAACAGCATGGCTACATACAGTAGTAAAATGGGTGCTGAACTGTCCTGTCTGCAGTCCAGACCTTTTACCACTTAAATCCATTTAACACATCATAAAACAGAAAATATGACAAAGAAGGCCCAGGACTGTTAAGATGCTATAATCTTGTATTAGACATGACTGGGACAACATTCTTTTCCCAAAACCCCTGTTGCTGCAGTAATATGTCAGTTGCTAGACATATATGAACTGTTTTTAAAAGAAGACATGATGCTACACTGTGGTAAACATGCAGTGACCAAATACAAAATTACCTTATTTATTTTTTTCAAAATGACACATTTCCTCAGTTTCAATATTTCTGTGTTCTATTGTGAATAAATCAAATATGGGTTTATATGCAAATAAATAAATTTTATATATGCAAATCATTGTATTCCTTTTTTTATTTGTACTTTTACACAGTCTCCCCTTTTTTGGAGTTGGGGTTGGAGATTATCTCTTTTATCAACTAGACACAAGTAAGGGACGATTTGGACAACAGTTTTTTGTTTGATAATAATTTAATTGTGTACAAAAACTCACTATGAAATGTTTGGCAATGGTTTTAATGGTTAACAGCTAATTATCTACTACCCATTTGAATTTCTGTGATGGTTTCTTCTTTTATCAGCAAGGAAGAATATTTTTATAGTCATCACAATAATATATATAAACAATGCTAGAGATATGCATATTTTTCAGCCACATGTGGTTGTATAGGATGTCTTTTAATGCTGTAGCATAACATTTTCCTTTTACTTGAACCCGAAACCAGTTCCAGCATGACAGTGCCCCTGTGCACAAAACCAGCTCCATGAAGATATGGTTTACATGGGTTAGAGTGGAAGATCTTGAATGACCTGCTATACAGTTCTGACCTCTACCCTATTAAACACCTTTAGGATGAATTGAACAATGACTGCACCCCAGGCATCCTCACCCTACATCAGTACCTAACTTTATTAATGACCTTGTGGATAAAGGAGCACAAATCTCCACAACCAAACTCCAATATCTAGTGGAGTGTGGAAGTAAATATGGAATATGATGTCCAAAAAGCACATAATCTTGTGATCAGGTGTCCACAAATGTTTGTTCATATAGTGTATCTATCACCACATAATATTTATGCACATCTCTGTAAATGACAATGTAATAAAGACTATAAAGTAAATTGGCTGTATAAACAACTAAAGTACAGATAATGTGATTTGTACCATGTACTGAGTAGCCTCTCTTCAGTCTCCTTAAAACTAAAGCAGCTGCATGTTCTCCCTTAGTTAGACACTCAAACTGAATACAGCTCTGAGCGCATCATGTTTCCACGCATAATTGCCTCATTATTATCACACAGTGAGACTCTACTGGAAAGCAGTCTTGAATTTCAAATGATTTGTTTCATTGCAAACTATACTGTGACACAAGGATGTTGTTCACTATTGTAGAATGATAATTACTATTATTCTACACTATCAGAAAGATTTGAAAAGTGTATTGGACGGTCAGCAAATGGTCTTAATGTATATCATTTTAATTGCTGGGTTAGAAATTATTTGTAACACTTGATAAAAAAATCTGTGTTCAGCTTGAATACACAACTTGTAAACTTTAACTAGGAAAAGACACAATTGAAAATCCTACCCCTCAATTGTCTTCTCAATTTTGAGCCCACTTGATTTACCCAGTGTCAATTAACCGACAAAAAAATCAACATGATATGCAGAGCATAAACGGTAGTAATACTTATCTTTCAAGAAGTTATGTTGTCTATACAAACATTTTATTTAAACTCATTAGCATACAAACTTGTTAATTCGATAACACTGACTATATAGATGATGACCAGCTTCAGCTTCTACCCAGCTTCTCTCCCTTGAATTCTGCAACCTAGCTTGAATTCTTATGCTTTACTGTATGTGTAATTGGGACGTCTATTTTATCCCATATTTTACACCACATGGACACTATACCAGGAGCTAAGCAGGCTGTGTGGATTGTGCGAAATTGTGAATTGTACATTTAATAAATCTCTTTCACATGGATTCTAACAACCTATTATAATATGGATACTGTCAGTATAGTGTGGTTTCATGCCAAGGAAAAGCACTACAAATGCAATATTTGCTTTGAAAATGTTGGAGAGGTATAGAGAAGATCAGAAGGATCTGCATTGTGTGTTTGTGGATTTAGAGAAAGCGTACAACAGGGTGCCAAGAGAGGAGTTGTTGTATTGTATGAGAAAGTCAGGTGTGTCAGAGAAGTATGTGAGGGTGGTGCAGGACACATATGAGAACAATGTGCCAGCAGTGAATTGTGCAATAGGAATGACAGACTGGTTCAAGGTGAAGGTTGGATTGCATCAAGGATCAGCTCTGAGCCCTTTTTTGTTTGCAGTGGTGATAGACAGGTTGACAGACAAGGCTGAGGTCAGACAGGAGTCTCAGTTTATTCGAAAAACCATGCATGTAAGATGTTTTAGAAACAAGGTAAGAGAGGTTAGATTGAGATTGTTTAGTCATGCGCAGATGAGGGACATGGGGTATATCGGTAGAAGAATACTGAGGATGGAGTTGCCAGGCAGGAGGAAAAGAGGAAGCCCATGAAGGAGGTTTATGGGTGTGGTGTAGGAAGGAATTCAGGTGGTTAATTTGAAAGTGGCAGATGTAGAGGACAGGGTGGTTTGGAGACGGATGATCTGCTGTAGTGACTCCTAATTGTGGGAAAGCAGAAAGAAGAACAAGAAGAAGATGGATTCTAACAAGTTGATTAAGTAGGAAGAATGTTGTTCATTAATTGTTTACTGGATTGAAAAATAAGCTAATGAATAAGTTGCAGTTTGTTTCAGAGATGGCAAAAGTACACACATCCTTCACTCAAGTAAAACAAAAACAAGCCTACTCTGTGGTGTGTAAGGGCTAGGAAATGATAAACCAGTGGTAGGTTGAAAAATCCACTCAATGACAAGAAATAGGTTGATGGGCCGAAAATGGCCCACAATGAGAAGAAAAAACATTGATCATGTCACCAAATAGATTAAAACTAAAGTAACGAGCCTGGTTTGAAAATGTAAGAAGTAGAAAATACAGATATTTGTGTACAAATTTAATGAGCAAAAGTAAAAAGTTGTCCAAAAATAAATAGTGAATTAAAGTACTGATACCAGAAAAATCTACTTAAGTACAGTAACAAAGTATTTGTACTTCATTACTTCCCACCTCTGATTTGTTCAGAGTGCCGCAGCCTGGGTCCTAACAACTCCGCCCAACAGATTTTAGGCCAGTCCTGTTGCCTCTGTAAGGACAGAATTCTAATTAACTCCTACTAGCTTCAAGTGGATTAGCACCATAATGGGGTTTGGAACTTCTGTCCACCTAAAACAACAACTAAAGACACATTCTCTTGTATTCCTGTAACACATTTGAATTCAACTCACTTGACTCTTGATCAAGTAAATTGCCTTGGTCAAAACACTGTGCACCATTTGGCTCTGACTTTGCTGACTCTTTTGCAATTTTTTGAGCACTTAAATAGGATTTGTCTGTCAGTATTTTTTTAATCTTTGGCATGATGTTATAATTAAAGGCCTTGTGAGGAATGACTATACTGCAATTATCCAGCAGTAAAACTTACACGTATGCCTCTGGGACACAATTAAACACTGATGAAATCTCAGAAATGAGGTCTGTTGAGAATAATATTTGAAATAAAGACAAGGCAAACATTTATATGGCTTTTTATCCCCATTCATTACCTCTGCTCAGTGAAAGTCAACAGTTCATATTATAGGTCTAACCAGGATACACCACACACAATAATAATAATAATAATAATAATAACAACAACAATAATAATAATAATAATAATAATTGTTGTAATAATAAAAGTTGTTTTTAAAATACTGTGTGGAATGCTTACAAGGTACAAGACAAAAGAAACACCTTACATAACACAGAAATCCCTATGTACTGTACAACACTGCAATACAGCAGATTCCTTTATTTTTATTTTTATTTATTTAATTTTTTTAAGGGGTTTTAATTGTAGTTTTATGTGTTTTATAAAATGGGCTTAATGTCAGTCCTGGACCCCACACAATGCTTCTAGACATCTGATTAAACTCACTGATTGTACTATTCAATATATAAAATTTTACAATACACCTCCAAATTTGGCTTGTACATTAAAAAAAATGCCCTTTAAATAAAATTTTGTCATTCTGTCTTCTTCAGGATGAATATAGCAAATAGATAGAGTTTCTGAAACAGCATTGATCTTTATTAA
Organism: Silurus meridionalis; assembly: GCF_014805685.1. Lineage (NCBI taxonomy): Eukaryota > Metazoa > Chordata > Actinopteri > Siluriformes > Siluridae > Silurus > Silurus meridionalis. The sequence continues at coordinate 15,204,397 of NC_060894.1, forward strand.
CTGCAATTTGAAATGGCTAGAGGCTAAGTGTTTCTTTTCTCCCTCTGCAGAACACAGCACTTTTCATATTATGGTTTTGTTTTTCCATTACATTGACTGTTGCTTAGCAACCCATGGCCTTCTGCTGTCCAATATGTGTGAGGGAAGTTAAAAAGTGCCTTAGTTCTCTCTCTCTCTCTCTCTCTCTCTCTCTCTCTCTCTCTCTCTCTCTCTCTCTCTCTCTCTCTCTCTCTCCAGACATACAAATACACCCACACACTCTATGTAGATGAACACACACACACACACACACACACACACACACACACACACACACACAAATTGTACATGCATACTCTCTGCAACCCCACTCACACTGCACAATACACACACACACACACACACACACACACACACACACACACACACACACAAACACACACACACAAACACACATATAAAAGTGCCATAAAAGGGGCTCATCTGGAATTGTGCAACAGAGTCAAATAACCAAAACAGAACAAACACAGTGCAATAAAAATAATAATAAAAAAATCCCACTCTCCCACACACTGCCTTTAATGCACTCACAAAACCATCACAAGCCAAAACCCATACGTATCAGATATCTTGCATGGCTTTCCATGTTAGTACTCATAATGCTGCTATTGATTCTGCGGCTGATTCTGGACGAGTCTCACTGTGAAACCCAGCAGAACAGATCAGGATTCACATCAAGTTCAATGATGACTTTAAGCCACAGAGACCCACAATCAAATCCATACACTAATCTGTGGTCAAGAGCACCAAACTGCACAGCTCTTTCTGGTCTATTTGATGTAATCACATTCTTTGGGGTGGAAAAAAATAATAAAAACAAATGATACTACATAACCCATGAAGTCTTTGCTTTTAGTCCAGCAGAAAAGCTGATCTCATTTACAATGTGCCTTGTTTTTCAGGCTGCATGATCATTTTGCAATACCGAGCCACAGGTGGATATGAGACTCGCTGCAAAATTATCGCTCTTCTTTGTACATGCTTTATGCTTATGTAATAGGCACAAGCTTATATGTACCAACATTTAATTAATTTTGTAATAAATAATTATTCACTACAGATATTGAGACATAGTTTCTTCAGACCAGTTCATATTGAATCCAAAGTATTGTATTTTATTTCAAACTCTTTTCAACTGATTTACAGAGTTACATCATTTCCTTGAACTACTTTTTTTTTTCTTATTTTATAAAGAAATTAACTGACAATAAATTGATGCTACCCAATCTCCTCATGAATCTCAGAATTGTTTCTGTAAGATTTAGTTTGATTAAATACCTTTTCTTTTTTTGAACTTTTCTCTTTTTCAGTCGACATGTGTGTGTTAATCTGAAAAACACTGATCTGCTGGGAAGCAGGATGGCTGAACTGTTGTTTATTTAATAATTTTGGGGATTTTTTTTCTCTCTCTTAAATTAGTGGAAATTTTATTTTCTAGAAGTGTGGCGCCACCCGCTGGCCGACTGTATGTACGTTCTTTTTATCTTATTCGAAGCAGTAGTAATAGTAGTAGTAATAGTAGTAGTGTGCTTGTTTTTCTGAACTTATTATTATTATTATTATTATTATTATTATTATTATTATTATTATTAATTATTAATGGTAGTAGTAGTAGAATTGTTCTCGTTTTTTCTGATATAATTATTATTGTTGTTGTTGTTTAAGTTCCTAAATGAATTACAATATCAATTTTACTATATTTTACAATATATTATACAATATGTATTTAATAATAGGTTTTCATAAAGATTGTCTATAGTGGTGTAGATACTATTAGTCATTTGTGCTGATAAAATTACAAGCTCAGCTGTAAGAAAATAAAAACTTCAACACCCACAAGACAGCTTATTTGGAGAAACGTTACCCACCCTGTTTTGGGAAAAAAGTGAAAATATAATGTGGCCATTTTTCATGTGTAATTAGGCAGTGAAATGTGATCCCTCACAAGAGAGAGGCCTCTTCAAGAACACACACACATACACACACATACACACACACACACACACACACACACACACACACACACAGCAACAGCAAAGAAAGTGCAATGACTTCCAGACTTCTCCTCAATCTTTTCTGTCTAGACTCTACGTTGCACCTTTTCTCCTGATCCCTCCTCTGCGCCATAACAGACAGACACGCACACACACACACACACACACACACACACACACACACACACACACACACACACACAATATCCTCCTCCCTGAATACTCTATACACTGGATGCCAGAAACCTGAGGATTTCTAAGTAGCTGAATCTTGAAGCTTGAGACACGTGTGACAGAATTTAGCAATTTAGCAGGCCAGATGTTGGACTGTGTGTGTGTGTGTGTGTGTGTGTGTGTGTGTGTGTGTGTGTGTGTGTGTGTGTGTGTGTGTATATGTGTGTGTGTGTGTGTGTGTGTGTGTGTGTGTGTGTGTGAATAATTGCATGCTGACAGCACTCTCATAGACAGGCGCCAGCCACGAAAGAAATGAAATGTAGAAAAATGACTTGTCGTATTTTCTATGCGGTACTACATTGTGCTCTTTTGCCTTGTTCGAGTGATGACAGGGTGTGCAGTTCAAAAACATATCACTGATTTCCAATAAAAAAAGAGTTTATGATAGGCCTCATGAAGTTGTATGATAATAATCCCTTTTAGACCTAACTAATACATTTCTGAAGCCCTTTCACTAAAAGTATCATTAATTCTGGAAAACCAGGAACTAACCATTCAAAGTGTGTCAATTCAGAGTGGCTCAAAGTAGCCTAGACATTTCAATAATAATGTCTATAGAGTTACAGCATAGTATTTACAGATATTATAGTATACAAGATTTACTACAGTAAATACTGTACTACAGTTCCTACAATAACCAGGACCGTATCTAGCTTTTTTGGCACCCTAGGTGAGATTCCTATTATCACCTCCAATTCTCTCACCAGATAGGTCCACCCCCACACCATACAAATCATTTGCAACCTTTTATATATATAAAAAAAAAAGGTTAACACGTTTAATAATCATTGCCAAATTGCCTGGATTGAAGTATGTAAATATACTGCTTCAGCAGAAAAACAGGTAAATTATTTGACAGTGGGTGATGGTGGCAGTGGGCCAGCAAGGCAGGGGTGATCAATGGCGCCCCCAGCTGGTTGTGCCCTAGGTGACCGCCTAGTATTCTTATGGCCAGGAATGGTTGACAGTATTGAATCTACTATATGGTAGGCAAATGACATAAAAATAAATTGCATGGTGTAGAATGACAGTGTGTTTGTGTGTGCATATGTGTGTGTGTGTGTGTGTGTGTGTGTGTGTGTGTGTGTGTGTGTGTGTGCATGTGTGTGTAGGTGTGAATGTTGGCAGAAATATTCTTTCTCAGTTACTACTCTCTGTCATATTTTTTTTTCTTTTTTCTTTTTTTGCACAGCACAACAGTATCATGTCCTAGGCACATAGCTGCAGCACAACTACTACTGCTGTTGTCTAGGTTCTCGGTTCAAGACCGTGTTGTACTGACCTGGGGCCTGCAGTAGGAATGATAGATAGATTAGAGATCCTCTCTAATATGTGGTGCATTTCGGGCTGTTATTCAAACGCTATCTCTCACTGCCATATGTGAACAATTGCTCAACTCACAATTACATAATGATGTTATACTATGTAATACTGTATGTGATAAATGAAGACAAAGAATGACTAAGGGCAGATCTCTATCTATCTATACTGTGTGAGCAAAAGTTTGTGGACACCTGACTATAAGATTTGTATGTGCTTTTTGAACATCCCATTCCACATTTACTTACACATTCACGTACTTTACAGCACATTGAAAGCCTTTATATGCATATCCCATTGTTAGCCATGGTATGACCCCTGAATCTTGCCTTGCTCAAGGGCCCCACAGTGGCAGCTTGGCAGGATAGAACTGCCAACCTTCTGATCAGTAACCCAGAGCATTAAATGTTGAGCTATCACATCCACAACCTATCCACAATCTATTAATCTAATTTTTTTTATTTACTATGTATAAAATAGTAGAATTTTTTTTTTTTTAAGTTAGATTTTAGCACAGTAGATAGTTTGAGCAGTTTGAGTAACTGTTGATGTCCTGGAATTTTAATGCACAACAGTCTCTATAGTACACTGGTTCACTATAGTTTATTGGTGCAAAAATAAAAAATGTCTAGTTAAACGGCAGTTCTGCAAAGAAAAGTTCATTGTTGACGGAGAGGTCAGCAGAGAACTGCCAGAGAGGTTTGAGCTGACAACAGTGTCAGTACCTCAGACCTCAGATAACCACTCTATACAATTGTGGTGATAGGAAAAGCATCTCAGAATGCACAACACAAAGCCTTGAGGTCAATTAGCAGAAGACCATGTCAAGTTCGACTTCTGTAAACCAAGAACAGAAAGCTGTCAAGCTCAGCCAAATTGGACAGCTGAAGATTGAAAAAATGTAATGTATAAGGAATGTTGATTTCTGCCGATGCACACAGATTGTAATTTGAGTCAGCAGTCCAGGTTGGTGTAGGTGGTGTAATGGTGGTAATTGGGAATGTTTTCTTGGCACACTTTAGGTCTGGTAATACCAGTCAATCATCGCTTGAATGCTGCAGCCAATTTGAGTATAGTTGGTGATCATGTGCTACTCTTAGTAAACACAGTTTACCATCTTTTAATTGCTTCATGTCTCAAAACTACAATTACCAGATTGGAATCCAATTGAATACCTTTGGGATGTAAAACATAAAGTTAGTAGCAGGAAAGCAAACCTTAATAATACAATTGTCAAGAAGGACCAGAATCTCAAAGATATATTTGAACATCTGGATGCTATATGTATTTAATACTTGCTGATTATTCATTAAATATGCAGAACATAATGTCTGGTAATGAAATAAACACTGGATGTGAGGTTGGAACACATACTGTAGAGACAATTAACTTTAGAAAATTCATCCACCAGCATGATTTGGGGAAGTTGGAGAACTCAAGATCCAGAGGAAACCTACACAGACAAAAGGAAAATGTATCTATCTATCTATCTATCTATCTATTTATCTATCTATCTATCTGTCTGTCTGTCTGTCTGTCTGTCTGTCTGTCTGTCTGTCTATCTATCTATCTATCTATCTATCTATCTATCTATCTATCTATCTATCTATCTATCTATCTATCTATCATCTATCTATCTATCTATCTATCTATCTATCTATCTGGGACCCTTTAGGCTACCCACTGGCTTGTTATTTCTTTAATGACTCACAAAAAGAGCCAAATAATTTTTTAAAATCTATCTTTAAGATAAAAACATGCGTTGACAGCTTCCTTTATTCATTCATCATAGCCTGCATAACTGTCACATTCAGTGATTCAATACCATTAAATAATTATTATTGAAAGTTTGATAGAGAAAGCTCCATTCTGAGAGGAACAGTACTTAGTACTCGCTGGAGAGCGAAGCTGAGATGTGTGAGTGTGAATGTGTGTATGTACAAGTGTGTATACTTACTGCTAGCTGGTTTGGGGCATACTATGGACTTTTGCTGACATCTCTCTCTTTCTCACACACTTTCTTCTCCCCTGTGTGCTTCTTTTATATTGTATCTTTCTGTCTCTGGCAGCCCAGAGGAATGTCTGATGCAGCAGGGCCCTGCGCTGCTCTCCTGCTGCTGTGCTCTGAAACCGAAAAAAAGGAGAGAAAGAGGGAAAGTTCGAGACTAGACCACAGAAATGTAAACACGTCTGGAGCTAAAATAACTCTCATAGAAAACACCCCTCAGTGACAGCGCTGAGAGCTACACCCTCAACCTAAGCTCAACACTAAGAGTGTGTGTCCCGTCCCACAACTTCACCATATTGTTCCCCTCTAGTCAAAAAGGCTAATTTTACACCCAATAGTCAGGCACCATCTAAAAAATGATGTGGCTTGTAGAAAGGAAAAAATCTTGGATTGGCCAAAGTAATTGTATACAGGAATGACAAAAATTAAATTTTTTGAACTGTCATTTTTAAAATAGCTCATTACAGACCATGATTTTGTTTTAAACCACATACAAAATACTGTAGCCAAAATTATTTGCCTCTAGAGGTTATGGATCACTTTTACTAAATTTCCAAGAAACAAATTTTTCCCTTCAAGATTGTTATTTTTTAACATTATTATTCATGATTTCATAATTACAAATTAGTTATTTAGTAAAGGAATATACTGTATGCTATACCATATATGTAGTTAAAATATACACCACAGTCTCATTTTTTTTGTCCCTTTGTTTAATAATGTTTTACATAAAAGTACAATATATAGTAGATATTTTAATTCTAGGCATTCTTTCATTCTTATCTTAAATTGATTTTTGGGATGTACAATTTTTTTTTACCAAAATAAATACTGTTTTCTTTTTCATATTCAAGAGAAAAAACAATAGAAATGCTGTATAGTGAAATAATTAAAACAGAAACATTTTTAAAAATAAGCTGAATGTACAGATCAAGTGGAATTTGTCCAACATACGTCTGCAGGTTTTGAGTGAAAAAAGTATTTGAAGCTATCTATGATGCCTTCTATCTTGATGAGAGAACCAGTCCTATCTAAAAAGAAGCAGGCCTATGGTATGATACTTCCACCACCATGCTTCACCTTGTGTTATTTGGGTGATAAACTGTCTAGGTTGAAGACACTAGCTTTGTTCTCATAAGACTATAACACATTTCTCCACCATGTTTTTTTTTCATGTAAAAGGGCTTCCATCTGGCCACTCTGGCCCTCAGCTCAGTCATTTGGAGAATATTTGAGACTGTTGTCACTTGAAGAGAGTGACGGATATCCCTGCAGCCCCTTCAACGTTCAAAGTCTCTTTTGAGCCTCTTTGATAAGATTTCATTTAGTTATTTGATCAATTTTGGAGGGATGTCCTGTTCTTATCAATGTCACTGTGGTGTCCTTTATTCTCCCCTTGTTGATTATGGACTTCTTATGTTCCTTGGTATTTAAAATCTTGAATTGAATTGTGAATTTCATTGTAACCATCTCTTGCTTGAAATCTTTTACCAATGATGCCACCAAGAAGATGTTAAGACGATTCTAGCGGAAGAGCTGATCTTTAATTGGGTTTACGCATAATTACTTCACTGATGTCAGGTGTTTAACAATTAATTTTGAATATGCCACTACATGTGACTGGCTAATTATGAGCACAGTCATCTGTGAACACAATAAAGGTTTATTTAGATTTATTGTATTTCCCCCTTTTTTTTATTTGTTGTCACTTGAATTTTTTTGGTTTTTGTTTCACATTAAAATAAAACAAAAGCTCTGACATATTGATCTTGGTTGAATTATTTAAAAACCTGCAATATTAACAGGGTTGTAAAAACTTTCAATATCTAATGCCATAGGTACATTTCCATCTGATAGAACGTTATAGGGAAGTGTTTTTCTAAGTGTTCTGAAAACCTGCTACATCCACATGCACAAACTTTAAAATAGGTATGGTAAAATAAGTAAGGATTTTTAATTATGTTTAAGTTTTAAAGAAACATTAAAAATAAATACAGAGTACACTGTAAAAATGTGTACAAGATTGCACATAATCTTGATGATTAGTGTAAAATCATTAGATATTCTGCACATTGTATAAACCATTAGAGATATACTGTGTATTATAAACCATTAGATATACTGCACTTTTTATATAAACCATTAGATATACTACACATTGTATAAAACCAGTAGAGATATACTGCACATTGTATAAACCAGTAGAGATATACTGCACATTGTATAAACCATTAGAGATATACTGCACATTGTATAAACCATTAGAGATATACTGCACATTGTATAAACCAGTAGAGATATACTGCACATTGTATAAACCAGTAGAGATATACTGTATATTGTATAAACCATTAGAGATATACTGTGTATTATAAACCATTAGATATACTGCACATTGTATAAACCATTAGATATACTACACATTGTATAAAACTAGTAGAGATATATAACATATAGTATAAACCATTAGAGATATAGTGGGCATTGTATGATCTATTAGATACTGCACATTGTATAAACCAGGGGTACACACACTTTTTCAGCATGCAAGCTACTTATATCATAATGACCAAGTCAAAATGATCTGCCGACTATATAACAGCATAAATAAATATAAATTCTTTCAAATGCGATCTACCCACACTATTTTTGCGATCGACCTGTAGATTGCAATCGCCATATTGGCCACCCCTGGTATAAACCATTAGATAAGCTGCAGAGAGTATAAAACTTTTAGATATACTGCACATTGTATAAACATTAGATATACTTTTCACATCGTATAAAGTGTGGAATATGCAGAAGTGCAAATTGTGCACATTGTATAAACCATTACAGATATACTGCACACTGTATAAACTGTTAGAGATTTACTTATATAGCATAAACCATTAGAGATGCACTGCACATTGTATAAAACATTAGATATATTGCTAATTGAATTAAACTGGACATTGTATAACCAATAAGATATCCTGAACATTGTAGAAACCAATAGATTTACACTGATCTGTTAGATATACTGCACATTGTATAAAACCATCAGATATGCCACACATATAACTTTTTATATACTACACTTATACAGTATGGTGTAGTTTATAAATCCATTAGAGATTCACTTTCTGATGTAATTCTGATTTGTGGGGATTATGCATTGAGATTTTTACACCCTATTCCAGTTGCAGGCAAAAGAGCATCCAGAAGAGAGTAAAAGCGTAAGAGTGATGAGTGTATGAATTCTCTCTCTCTCTCTCTCTCTCTCTCTCTCTCTGAGTATTTTGGAAAACTTACTAGCGTTCAGCTTTTCAGCTCATTCTCATGCCGGGAGGCTTTTGCTTTTGTTTGTTAGTTTGCTTTTTCTTTTCTCACAAACTGCATTAATGTTCATAGACCGTCAGCGGGAGGGCACGAGGAAGCAGCTTTCTCCGGACTTTTTCCTCTGCTAACGGTAAGACCACACAATAAAAGCCGACTTCACGAGTCGGAGCTCCGCCGCTCATTGATTGCCTGCTCATTGATAAACCTCGGCTGCGTCCCAAATCACATACTTACGCACTACATAGTGTGAATGATAAATCTGCATTCTGCATTCTGCAGCCTTATGATTTTGACATTTTTAGACTGCTATGTCCTTCTTTTGTTTTTTTGTTTTTTTTTGCGTTTCCCAGCTATTTTTAAACACTATTTAAGAAGTCAGTGTGCAGTTTGGGACTTGCCCTTCGTCTTAGGTCAAGAGACAAGCTGTCAGAGCTGTCAATAGATGCTGCATGCCAAAGTCTCTCGTGTAGTCTAGACTCTAGAGTATTTAGAGAACTACAAATTCATACTGTATGTATATTTTCAAAGGTTAACTATATAAACCATATAAAGGTGCCACATGTTTTATTCTACATACATTAAAAACTTTTTTCATATAGAAACCCTTGTCCCCTTGAGCTTTTCTTATGCAACACCTGGTGGTGTTATTGTGCTGACAGGCAGCAGGCTGGAGCACAATGCTGCTGTTACCAGAAAAGAACCAAAACAACAACAACTGCTTTTCTTTTTAAGAAGAAGAGGAAAACATCTGGTATTTCCACTGGTTGTGGCCAAAACTTCATTTTCGAGCCTGAAGTTAAAAAAGTTCCTTTTAACTTTCAGGGCTGTAAAAAATGTCTAGACGACAAAGCCAACTTTTCCCGCGTGCTAATGTGGTATTGAATTTTTATTATAATTACTTTTGCTTGCTTAAAGATTTTCTTGGAAAAGACAGTAAATTAAAGCAGTTTACAAGTATACACAGTTTGATAAATTGACAAATTTTGGTACCGGTTAGTGCTCACTTTGACCATACAGACCCCACGATTTGGAATAGACAGTACATAATGCGAAGGTGATTTGAAACTATGTACACTCAATTTTCACTTTAATAGGAAACACTTCGACACATAATCTTTTATTTTAATTCCAACAGCCAATCAAATTAAAACGCCTACCTTGCATAGCATCATGCAGTTACAGGGTAATAGTTTCAGTTACAGTTTTTCAGTTTTGTTGAAGCATTTCTCAAATGATCCTAAATATTTGCAAACCACTAAGTGCATTCCCAAAACAATTTGTACAAGCATTACAATACATTGGATTTCTTGCAAAAGCCTGTATTTTTCTCCAAATCCTTAGTTCATCTCTCAAAAGTAAGTATTTGTCTCAATGAACATCTTATTGCCATCAGAATAACAAGTCCTTTTATCATTGTTTACAAACAAGATTGTCAAAATGTTTAGTCATGTTGTCAGTATGATGCTGCACAGTTTCAGTATTTCCTTATGTAAACTGCGGCTTGGATTCCAATGATAGAAAATGCCCAAGGATGAATTTCCTCTGTATGGTATAAATAAATTTCAGCAGCACAAATGTATTTATTTAATTGCATATTTGATTTACATTGATTGCAAAAGACTGAACAGGATTCACACTTTTACTGTACTGTACTAGTGTTCATTCATTTCATGGTTGTTCATTCATTTTTAATAATTGTAATTCTGTGTTTTGCTCTGCATACGCTCACCAAGTGAAGATTCACGAAATTCACCTTTGACCTATTTTAGAGAACTAGTTGATTATTGGTTGATCTGATGAAAATTTCATTTCTGATCTGAGAAATGCTCCAAAGTAACTGAGAAAATCTTTAATATTCACATCAAACATCAGAATTGGGAGAAAATATGCTTGTGACGCTGACAGTCAGGCCAATCTGAGTATTTCTGAAATTGCAGATCTCCCTGGATTTTCCCACATAACAGTTTGTAGAGTTAACACAGAGTAGTGCAAGTGGCAGCTGCGGAACCAAATTGTTAATGAGAGAGGAGAATGACCATGCTGGTCTGAGCTCCAGGAATTCAATAGTAACTAAAATATTCATTCTTTACAACCGTGGTGAGAAGAAAAGCATCTCTGAACCAACAACGCACACCTCAGAATCCTATTCGTGGCTGGCTTTTGCAGCCCATCCACTGCAAGGTTTGATGCATGCTGAGATGTTTCTTTTCCCACAAAAAGTGACTATAAGTTGTTTTACACTACAGATCTGTCATTTACTCAGTGTATTTTTTTTTTTGGCACCTTTCCATAGAATCACTAGAGATGGTTATGTGTGAAGATCACAGGAGATCAGCAGTTTCAGAAATACCAAGCCAGCCCATCTGGTACCAAAATGCATGCCACAATCAGAGTCACAGAGATCAATTTCTTTTTCTTTAATCTGATGTTTGATGTGAACATTTAATAAAGCTCTTGTCCTGTACCTGTATAATTTCGCTTTCTGATGCCACATGATTGGTTGATTAGATAAATGCATTATTGTGCAGGTGGACAGGTGGACAGGTGGACAGTATGGTGTTTAGCAGCATAATATTAAAAAGTGAAAACACACTTTCCATGTCTACCATGTTATAAATTCCATAAAATAGAAATCTATAAAAAGCAAGCTTTCAGTAGTTAAGTATTTTTTAGTAAATAAATGATGGAACATTTTAGCCTTCATGTCTCATCATTGGTACTTTTTCTCCCTTTGTAACTGCCAGTGAGGTGCAACTGACCAGGGAATCAACCTTTTTGTGCCAAGAACTAACAACTAAGTCACAAAGTAGATTTTATGATGCAGACAGTCATACAACCTTTTTTTCTCTTCAACCTCCTATTTTCTCTTACAACACTTTATAAATCTACATACCTAACAATTCACGAGTTGTGTTTTTTTACCATGGTGAAAGGTGTGAGGGCAAAGTGAGTGTTATGGGCTGGTGTCCATATACTTTTGGTCATATAGTGTAAAAGTAGTATATTACAATTGTAATATATTATAGATTTATAGGATGATATAATATTTTAAGATAACGATAAATTATATATATACTGTATATATATACTGATTATAAAAAAACTGACTCATTCTAAGACGATGCTTGAGAACTAAAACAATGCGTCATGATATCGGTTGATTCTTTTTGAATAACCCTGTATAATATCTCATTTTTTTATTATTACATATGTGTTTTAAACAATATTAAATACAAAGATATCATTAGCTAGTAGGGAAAGATGGTCCTGGATTAGCACAAAAGGCGAATTTTAATGCCAACTCAATTCTCTTGTCCTCTCACTTTTCACGACTTTTCGATTAGCTTTTGGCTGAACAGTTCTCTCAGATCTGGCTGAGCTAAAGAAGAAGGGAGGATGATGAAAGACATATTCTCTTAATTTCCCTTTCACATTTTCTCTTTGAGACATCAATAATTCTTTCACATATGGCTTTTTTCTTTATAGCCACAGATTTTCTGTATGACTTAAAAACTAGAAATGAAATTTGCATTAATAAGCTGTGTGATTTATTTTCCGTTTATTTTCTTTATTCATTTAACATTTTATTTTAAACTGAAGGTAAATTGTACTGTAGTTTATTTGTGTACGGTTCAGGAAAATACTACGTCTAATCTATAAATACCTAAAAAAGTAATACATTTGTAAAAATTAAACTAAAAGCTAGACAAATTGAAATGAAATAATGGGAGCATTTTGGGAAGATTTCAGAGGTTTAGCAATTATGATATGATGCTTTATTATGTGATTTGATTTGACTGAATGGTAATAAAAAAGTTTAGCATTTTTTATCCATACAGTCAGATGTCTTCAGTGTAGACAGTGTCATTGTTCTGTTTTTAAGTATTGTATTTATCTCTTTAAGATCTACAGAGAGATAATAATTCCTATATGCTACAAAACTAGGTAACATAAGGTGGTAATGTAGCCACTAATAATCCACATTACCCCTGAATTTTTAATGGTTTGTGAGTATTAAATAAATGTTTTTTTATCTACTGATTATAAATAAATTAAAAACACAAAGGTTTACTTAAAAACAAAATAAAACTATACTTAATCAAGTAATGATTTACAATCTGTTTAGACTCAACCATGTCTTTAATACATTGGCTACAGGACCTGGCTATTGGTTTATGTAGCTTAATTTATTTATATATTTGTATGTTATAGCAGTTTTAGAATATATATTGTAATTTTATTTTTTATTTACTTCTAAAAAAACATTACATGAATACATACACATATAAAAAGTGCTATCACATCTAAAAGCACTTATTGCAGTTGGTCAGTGGTCTGTGATTAAATCTCAGCATCACTAGCCAATCACAGTCAGTTGTAAACTCATGCATGCAGAAGTGGGCGAATAACTGTTTTTCCTATAAAGCGTGTTATACATCCCCTTTAATTAATTTTAGCCTTCATTTACTGCTTCACTTGTCTCAGAGAAGATCTTCACCCTCCCTGGTTCGCAGCTTTCACATGATAGTGCGTGAATGGAGTGTGGGAATTGGTTATGACTAAATTATTGAGAAAATCTGATTTAAGATTTTTTGTGTATGAAAATTAATTTAACAATGGAGATTTTTAGTCCCTACATAATTCTCCCCTACATACGTGTTGAATGGGTGTTTGTTCATGAGCCATGTGTCTCTTGGATAAAGTGTCAATGCTCTTATACAGAACACACCCTGCTACGCTAGAATGCTAACAGCTACTGTATAAAACACAGGAATGGCCCTCCTTTAGCGTGTCCGTAATGCCTGAACCAGAGGAAAGGAATGAAGTGGTAAACCCTATACTTGGCACAGAGTCAGAGCATTGGTCTAATTGAAACCATGTGTGTGTATGTGTGTTAATGTGTAATGGTTTGTGTAGTTGCACTTGCAAATGCAATATCAATCTTGCCTGAACGCTGAGTGTGTGTGTGTGTGTGTGTGTGTGTGTGTGTGTGTGTGTGTGTGTGTGTTGGGGGGGTGCTCAGTGAGATGTGTCCTTTTCCATACCTATAACACTATAAGTGAGCTTTATTCTTTAGCTATGTGTTTTGTTCTGCCACAGTTATTGCTCATGTAGACTGCAAAATACATTGTGCTGTAAATTCTCTATTACAGGCCGTAAAAACTAATTTTAGATTTCCTGCACGGGGACAGTGCTCCCACACTTCGAGAGGTGCCAAGACATTCAAGAGCAGCTTCTGTGGAGGTGTGTGTGTGTGTGTGTGTGTGTGTGTGTGTGTGTGAGTGAGTGTATGGGCAGTAATCTTAATTCTTGTTAGGTTACTCAAAACTTAAAGGTCAGGCTGTAGGTTGATGTCCTGTGCTTGCGTGGCTGATGAAGGTGATGACTGATTTGTTTAGATTGTTTTGATAGTTTTGGTAACTAGTTTATAGGAAGGATACAGCAAACTGAGTTTTCAACCACAACAAATTGCTCTTGATTCTGTCACAGTGGCTGGGAAATGCCAGAGCACAATCATAGGACTCTATGGTCAAGCTGACAAGGTGTACTAAAATACTGTATTTCATGTAGATCAAACATCAGCCAGAGAAAGGTGGGCAGAGCAGTACTTAAATTAGAAGAGTGCATACTTTAACCTAAGGCTGGGTGGCAATGATTAACCCAAAAGCCAGAGCAATTGTAAATTAACAGATTGCCAAACTAATTATAGGCCAGACTAAAGGAGACAAAGGGCTCAAGTGCAGGTAATCAACATTAATTTACCGTCTTTTGGTTACCTCTTGCAGCCTCCTGGTCTATAATACTACGGGCATATGAAGAAGTGGAAATCTTTTGCCTAATGTTGTCTAACTGTACCCTGAAGGCCATTGGTTGGTCTGGACAAACTTATGAAATTTGCTTCAAAATTTTATAAAATGCTTCTAAGGAATATGAGTCCCCTAAATGTTTTCATGCTTTGGTCTAGGCTACTGATTGACGTGTGAGATATAGCTCAAACTTTCTCCAAGGGGTGTAGAGGGACTGCCTGAGGAATATGTACATCTGTTGTGGTCTCAAAATGCACCATTCTGTAACAAGAAGATTTTAACATAAATAGATTCTTCAATCGGATCCACTAAAAACGTTTATTTCCATTGACCCTAGATTTATTTCAATAGACTCTGATTCCTGTGGCTTTGCTTGTGCTGTTTTAACAATTTGTGTACGGGCGGCTTGCCTGAAAAGTTCCCAGAGAAGCTGGAAATGAGATTAAATTTGACTGTTTTTCCGTTTTATGTCTTTGTAAGATTTTCTCTTACAAACACAAAAACAAACCGTAGTCATTTTTTTTAAATAAAAGGTGTCACTTGATAATAGCATGTGAATCTCCCATTAATTCTGCAAATTAGTTGAAATTGAGTTTCCTAATTGGTCTCAGAGAAACTTTGCATTTAATTGAAATGAATTTTCTTTGAAAATACTCCAGTTTAGTCAATGAAATGAATTTTCTTTTAAAATACCCGTTTAGTTAATCCAATTTAATACAGTACAAATTGTTCTTAATTATTTATTTTTTTTATCAAGCACTTGTGTTTTATAACATCAAATGTTTTATAGGAGAAGTCTATTATCAATTTATCTGTATCTCAGACAGCTTTAACCAACACTTTGCATGCTTTAAATGTGCCTATGAAGAAAAGAAAAAAAACACCAAAATGTCTGGTGATTCACTGTAGTCACATTGGTAATGTTAAACCCATATCTTGGAAAATAATATTTCATTCCGAAGTATACTTCAGTATGACTAGAATGATGACAATGCCCTCCAGTCTGCCTAATCTCTCTAAATAGCAGCAGGCCAGAATTTTTTGGTTTTCTTTGTAATGACGTGATCAGAAGTTGGAACAGATGCTTTAGCTTGGTCACTATCACAAAATCACAAACAATGCATATACCTGAGCAAATAAAAAAATAACTTCACATTGTCTGTTATGCAAATGTGGGCAGAAGAGGACCTCTTTTCGAGGTGTGATCCCATATTGGCATTGTGTGTAAGAGCATAAACAAGGTGTGTGCATTGTATAAGAAAATTACAATTTGAGGCCTAAGTTGCTATTTACATAGGCCAAGCTGAGGCAGATAAGGAGAAAGGATAATATAACTTTCCTGCAATGCTAGTGTGATTGTGAGTCTCAGAATATTTGCTTCTATGCCAGTTCAGCTACTTTATAATGGAACAAAGATCTTTAAAGATCTCCCTGAAGGTTACCAAGAGTTGAGAAACATGTTAAAGTTTAATTTGATTTATGTTAACTTTTGGGTCAGTTTATATTGGTTTTGTTTCATTTGGATTAATCAGATCTGTAGGACTTTGTATTCTCAGTGTGTCCATGTATAAATGACAGTCAGGAACGAGTGTTTCGTTCAGCAACAGTGCAGCAAAAGATGAATCCGCTTGGCCATCAAACATTTTTTCCTGGAGACTTTATTGGGCTCTGGTCACAGATCTGCTGTGAAATGTGATGACTAAACTAGCAATAAGCTTAGTTTGTGCTTGAATGTGCTTGAATTTGCTTTTGCTGTCACATGGCTTGACTGAATGCATGCACTTGGCCCACTTAAACCCCCTTCTCTCTTTTCAAGTGTTTTCACTTGAAATGAGGGAGGATTGTGGCAAACTTTTGGAAAGACTGAATAATTTGGCTCTTGAAATATCCAATGAATGTGTTTGGTGGAGTCAGATGAGCAGTAATCATGTTATTTATTGCAGCTGACCATGAAGACTAAACTCTAAGCTATTATTCTCAGAACATGTGCACTTGCAGGTGTGCAAAGTATTTAACAGCAGTCTTCATTTTATATGCAAACCTGTAAATATTAAGTTGTTAAAAGCAGTATATCTTAATATGTCAAACTTAGTTATAATTTTTTTTAAATAAATAAATAAAATGCAGTCAATAAAAAATCAGACTAGTTTTTCTGTTAAAACTGGACTAAGATACACAGCTGGTATAGCATTTTAAGCATTTACAATACAATTAATTTCATATGTATATTAATTTGAACACATATAAGACATGCAGAAAAGACCTATAGATATACATTTTAATTAGAATTAAACCCTTAGCACACAATTAGCTTCACTACAGTTTCAATGTGGCTACCCCTTTTTCCTCAAGCTGTGAGAAAGTCTTGAATATCTGCCATTTTCCTAACATTATGTTCAGTTAATCTTTAGCCAACAAACACAATGATGTCTTTTTTATTTCCAAGTATGTAATGGCACAACACGTTATTACCGACCAGGTGACTCAGATTTTCACTCTCTGATGCTCAGTAGGTCGTTTGAAGGCACTAAGCACTAAAAATGGACATGTGGTTTGACAGAAGCCTGCAGTTACAGACCTATGCCAGTTCCTTTGAATGACTGGCTCAAACCCCTCAACTGGAAAGGATACTATGACGAAGGAGATTAACAGGTGATTTAGGATTCACACGAACCAGTCATGAGATGATTAAACAATACATTTATAGATAGATTTTAGTTTTCGATGTTGCTACTAGTTAAGTTTACTTACCAGTTTTGCAATGCCAGATTATGCCACTGGATAGGAAATTCCTTTTTTAATCATTTGTATGACCAGCTCTATAAAAGAATAATTATTTTATAAGACACTGTGGATAAATCTCTAACCAAAATATTTAATCAGTGGCATTTGTATAAAAAAAACCCCTTTATTTTTCATGGAAAAAGATTTCTGTTTAATGGAAAGCCCAGGTTTGTCTTTCATTACTCACAGTGATTGTACAAGACTCTATTTCAAGCTTAGAAAAAATAATAAATGAAGTCTATGAAGTTGATGACAAACACTGTGAGAGCTGTGAAAATTCTAACAACAGACACTGACATCAACAACCTCTACAGGGAAAGGGTGAAGGTATCACAAGTAAAAGGTAATGGAAAGGCAATGATCCAAAACATCAGAGCTTATCAGTTAAGCACAATGGAGGTAGTGTTATGTATTTTGCTTTGCTTGAATTTGGCTTTGCTTGACTTTTTCTGAAACAGACTGACTAATCTTTATTGATGATATAACTCATGATATTAGCAGTATGAATGTCTACAAAAAACTTTTTATCTGCCAGTTCTTTTTAGAGAAATGCATTCAATCTAATTGAGTGAATCTTCATCATGTTGGAAGACCCAAAATGACTCCCAACACAACAAAGGACTTCTCCAGGGGGGGGGAGTGGAAGATCAATCTGCAGATCTTAACTCAATTAATCGCCATAGTGCTATTAACTTTAATATACTTTAAAACTTTAAGTATAGTTTATTTGTATGTTTGCAGCATTTTTGCTGTTTTGAAAATGTTTTGTCCCTAAAGGTGATGTACTAAGTTGTTCCACACATTTAGTTAATATGTAAATATCAGGAAAACAGCTGAAATTCTGAACACTCATCTCACACTCATCTGTGATTTAAAAACTTCAGCCGATAGCTAGAACAAAATCATTGGCCTTACTTTCACAAACCTTTGTTTAGTTTAGTTGAGTAAAGAAACAATGAAGCTTATGTCAATTGATTTTAGAGATCAATGGGGAAACTATAACAGATAATTACATTTTATCAGTCATTGTGTAAAACGTTTTGGACAACTTTTGGCACATTGACTGCATTTACTTCTGTATTTGTTTGTTAATGTTCTTTGAAGCAAGACAGCTAAGGTAAAGTAACCCAATAGATCATTATTTTAACATACTTTTGCTTAATAACCTAATTATTAGTATTTTTTTTATATTTTTCAGAAATTAGCCCCAGAAATATCCAATGGGATTTTATAGACAGCATCACAAATTCAATATAGAGTTCTGGATCTGCTAATTTGTCTGGTATCTTTTTGTGAATATAATATAAAACAACACTTATTGTTGTCTTTGCAACTTCTTTAGTTCTCTTTGTTAAGAGAGGAGACTCAAAATGAAACAATAGGGCAAGTTAATACAGACGATAAATGTTTGATTGGAAAAAAAAACCAAACTCTTGTTCAACAAACAACAATAAAAAAATAAAAAAATACTTGAATCTAAGTTGAATTTGGGATGGGGTATTTTAGAGTGGATCTGATGTTGATGTGATGAACTGTGTTTCATTATGTGTATGTCTGCACATCTCTCACTAAAGTCATACAATGATTAAAAGGAATTACATGCTTGTAAGTAAACCCTTTATGGTGTGGTCATATCTATCAGTATAGCATTAGATGATGTACCACAGGCTAACAGCACACAGAAGTACAGCATACAAAGCTGGAGAGAGCTCATACACTAAAATAGCTCAGGAGAGTAAAATCCAAACCATAGAGTTGCACACAACCGCACAACCATGTGTACCTAATTTGCTAAGTGGGTTAATACTTTAAGGACTATTAAAGCAGTCTGATAAGACCACACACTTGAAAACACACACAAAAAAAAGACACACAGAGAGGCACACACACACACACACACACACACACACACACACACACACACACACACACACATAAAAACATGCCACGTTACAACTAAAGCTTGCTTAGTGAAATAATTAGTATTAATTTTTAAGCTGGAAAAAATGCTTATGCGGTGATTAGGTACCACATGGGAAATTCAATCTAGTATAGTATTAGTATTTGGTATCTAGTATTTTTTAAAATTTTAATTATTTATTTTTTTATTTTTTTATTTTTTTATTTATTTATTTATTTATTTTTATGTTTTTATTTTTTATTTTATTTTTGGTCTAATAGGTCTTTTGGTTGATTTTTACATTTATGTGGGTGGGTTATTTCATAAAAATGTCTTTAAATTGGTACTAAATGATACAAAATGGGGTTTGGTGCTCAGTTAGTCTCATGGAATTTAAATGCTGTTCCAGCATTTTGTCTGAGTAATATAAGAATAAAAATATAAATAAAAAAAAAACTCTTATTTGATTTGTTTTCTGCTGCTGATGTCCTGTAGAAAATAAACATTAACATTTCTTTTTTAAAACAATTGTAGAACTGTTTTAAAAATTATTTTGCCTATTAGCCCTCACAAGGAGTTTAATAACACCCTAACAACTCTAATGTTCTCATTATCAACAATAAAAACACACACCATATGAGTACCAAGCTTATAAACATTTATACTAATTTAGCTTATTTTCTAATTTCAGGATTTTACTATGTTTCACATCAATTCACCAAATGCACCCACACACTGTGATCTGTGATATCCTGATGCACCTGAAACATAAATAATTAGATAATAACTTACATGGTTCTAACCATCAAGCTGCTTATTACTTATTAACCTATTTTATAAAGGTTAGGTTTTTTCTTCTTCTTGTATGTCACATTTATGTGACCAGGCATTATATAACACTTGACCATTCACCAAATGTAACTACAAATACTCTACTGTGCTACATTAACTTTAGAGTAGGTTCTGTCAATCTAAATTCATAGTCTGCAACTTAAAAATCAAATGTTATGTCAGTGTATATGTGGGGAAATGTAGGTTTATGCATAGATGGCTTATATGCATCTGCTTAAGTCGATTTTATGTGCACCTCATTTAGATTATGCAAATAGGTTCACACCTCCATGGTTACCAGATTTTTCAGAATAAGAAATAGCTTTAATATAAGTATGCTTACCCAAACAAGGAATTTGACTTGGAGTCAGGAGCTTCCAGTGCAGGAGAAGTACAGACATAATGTAACAGAATAGTGAACCAGACAGTTAAATAATGCAATATATACAGAGTAAAAATGTTGTTAACCATGGACCATTTGAAATCTATGTACAAATGTGTCAGTTATGATGGACAATATGTAGTTATAATTATTTTAATTGTTCATGCTAAATATAACTGCGGGAAAAAACTGTTTTTTTGCCTGGCTGTTCTGGTGGACGAAGCTCTGTAGCGCCGACCAGAAGGCAACAGTTTGAAGAGAGAGTGGGCTGGGTGTGTGGGGTCCAAAGTGATTTTCTTAGCCCTTTTCTCCTCTCTGGATGAGTAAAGATCTTGAAGATTGGGCAGTGGGGCACCAATAATCCTCTCAGCAGTCCTTATCATCCGCTGTAGCCTCTTGATGCCTGATTTGGTAGCTGAACCAAACCAGACAATTATAGATCTACACAGGACAGACTCAATGATGGCCGAGTGGTAGAATTGTTTGAGCAGCTCCTGTGGCAGGTTGAATTTCTTCATTTGGTGAAGGAAGTACAACCTCTGCTGGGCCTTTTTAGCAATGGAGTCAATGTTATTGTCCCACTTCAGGTTCTGAGAGATGGTGGTACCCAGAAACTTGACTGACTCCACTGAGTGTTACAGTGCTGTTCATGATGAGGAGTGGGTGAAGTGCTGGGGAATTTCTCCTAAAGTCCACAATCATCTCCACTGTTTTAAATGTGTTGAGCTCCAGGTTGTTTTTGTAAAACACCTGAGGTCTGCTGTTTTTCATTAACATATAGCCCACTGACTTTTAAAACAAGCCATACAAATCAGGATGGACAATGCAGACTAAAGAAGACGAGTGCTTTTATTCTTCTCTGTAATGTGATGTAATAAAAAAGCAGGAAACAATTTAACAATAAAAAAGACTTGATGACATATATAGTTGTTGCTATCATCAAATGAACCACTGCAAATTTGATTTCATTGATCATTATGGCTTTCACATTCATTATTCAGCAGCTTAGAAATTAATTAGATCCAGTAGGTCCTATTTTATTGCATTTCATACAACTTAGTGAAGCTACAAAGGAGATATTAAATATTGCTGTTGAACTAATAAAATGCTTTAGGTTAGGAAAGCATGTCAAATAAAGATGACGATGTCTGTGGGTAAAATCTCACATTGTACAAATTAATGCTTAATACTATTAAGTAATTATTTGTATTTATAATTTTATTTTTTGTGGATGTATATTTATTGCCAAAACAATCGGAGTGTTGTATCATGGTAAGAAAATTTTAGGGTTCAACCTTTGTCATGACAGAATTTGTAAAGCTTTGAATAGGACTGAAGTCTGTATATACTGTAGGTCTAATATATACAGTATGCATACTAATGTGCATAATTTTGGTATTAAGTCCTCACTATGTTGCTTTGCATAAATCTGAAAAGGTCATAAAAAGTTGCAGCATTCCCCCAGGACCAAGGTGCTATATAAGACAAAATAGATTAAAAAGTAACATGAAAGACAGAACTACACAAAACTAACTGGGACAAAACCATTTTTTCAAAACAGATGTGCGAGACATTTAGTGTAAAGAACAACATAGAACAGTACAGAAGATTTTTATTAGTGCAAAAGAATCGTAAATATAATAATAAATACTGTACATGTAAACACTAAATTATTTTAACAACACTGAATTGTTTTAGCAAACCAAAAAAAAATACAAACTACTGTTGCATTATTGTATCCCTTTTTAATTAACTTTTTTTTAGACCACTGTAGCTCCTATCTGACATTTTTACTAAGCTTGTCATTCATGAACAGCCACAATGAAAATAAAGATGTTATGCCAGATTAGGGTTTGTCGACAGTGTAGATCCCACTTAGCTTTTGTGGATATAAATGGGCATGACAGAATTGCCTGGGCAAACCATTGTAGTTTACACATGACATGATTGTCAAATGCGACAACCAGCAACAAATATTTTTGATGTCTAGAAGTGAAACCACAATTTGTTAAGCATTTATAAGGGGAAGAATATTCACTCAAGTCCAAACATGTATTTTCCTTTATAGTACATAGTGAACATGCCTTATCCTTTATAGTACATAGTGAATATGGGAATGGATTTGTATAACAAGATTCAGGGACTTTTCTGTCTGTGAATTTTTTTTTGCACTGCATCCTCCAGTGGTTGTGTCCCGTGGGTGTTCTGGAACGTTCCTTGAGTTTTGTGAGCCTTCTGGAATTCTCTCTATGTTATTTTTAAGCTCTGTGCGCTTTATTGTGATAACCTCAACAGAGAGAAACGAGACAGATAGAAGACTAAAATGATGGCAAGCCAGTGAAAGGAGACACCACAGAACGTCCACTGAGGAAGCAGCGCTGGCTGTAGTGCTGTCTGACATCATCTGGCTGATGCTACAGCACTGCCTACATTAATGCTTCTACCATTTATTAGAAAGGGATCAATGATTTGACAGTTTTAAACCAGCCTCATGTCTCTGTCCCACCTCATTCTGCATGAACCTCATCCTCCACCTCTAACATACCCAATCACTCACAAGCTAAGGCTCATTTCCACTCTAGATTTGTGCCAGGTGAAGATGCTGATCGAGCATTCCCTCTCCTCAACATCCTGGCACTGCTCCTAATATAAATAACAAACAAAAGTAAGCACAGTTTGGGCACCAACTGCTAAAAATAAACACAGGTTTGGCTTCCAGACTCAGACGCTTTGCCCCAGACTGTCTGATGTACAGTGTATTGTGCACTTAGCTGGCCACAACTATTAGAATGTTGCCAAACGGAGTTATTACATGCTCATTTACTATCCACACATCGAGTTCTGTGCAATTTTTTTTTTAAATAAATCTAATGGAGAAGCAAACTTTGTAACAACAGTTACAACAATGAGCTTTTCAGATCTAACCAACACAGCATTTTTAATCTCAGCTGAACCAGAATGAATCATGCTATTTCCAAATTGCACACAGGCCTATTTCTGTTGTAGCACCATTTTCAGTGTCACACAAAAACTATGGTCCAGTGAAACACTTCCAGACTCCTTTACAATATAAACAATATGAACTAATTAGTTCATATATGACCCTGAACATCCTTGTTGAATGAATGTTTTTATTGCCGCATGGAATTGTGCAACTATTACAAATGGACATTTGGTGCAACCCAGATGAGGATGGGTTCCCTCTTGAGTCTGGTTCCTCTCAAGGTTTCTTCATTATGCCATCTTGGGGAGTTTTAGGTTGCCACAGTAAAGCTGCTTTGAGACAATGTTCATTGTTAAAAGCGCTATACAAATAAAAATGAATTGAATTGAATTGAATTAATACGTAAATATTAAGTTTTTTGTATGCGTGTGTGTGTGTGTGTGTGTGTGTGTGTGTGTGTGTGTGTGTGTGTGTGTGTGTGTGTGTGTGTGATGTCTCAGGTAGAGGTTGTGAGATCTTCGATGTTTTCCAGGGGACATGGTCCAGACTGGAACAGAGGAAGAGCCACATACCGCCAATCATAAGGTATTATTACAGTTACACATCCATATATATATATATATATATATATATATATATATATATATATATATATATATATATATATATATATAAATATGTTTAATTTTATATATATAATTAAACATTCATTCATTCGTTTATTTATCACCCACTGGAATAGGAGCACCTGAACATTGCACTCGCACTTGCTGTATATATATTTATGCAGATAATAGCCAAGAAATGTTCACATCAAAAATGAGAATAAAGGAAAAAGCGTGATCTCTGTGACTTTAACTGCAGAACGGTTGCAGACAGGCTGGTTTAAAATAAAATGATGAAAACTCCAGATTTCTCTTACTAACTTACATTATCTCACACTACACTGCGAAACGGCAGAGGAGTACAACAGATGTGGAAAAGAGTACAATTCAGCATGTGCGTGCTGTGTCAGGTGTGACTGCGTGCTTGTATGCGATCGAATGTTATATTAATTAACCTTTATCCAAGCTGTTGGGCTCATGAAGTATACTTCCTTTACTGCAACAGAAGTCTGAGTCATGACTATGGTCCACAGCTGAAGAAGTGCTTTTATAATTCCCAGTCTATTTCAAAAATCAGCTATCTCTAGATCATCTTCATCTCCAGTATTAAATCTATTTTCCTGATCTACGTGTGGTTTGGGGTTACAGTAAAGACTGGCTTGTGCTTTCTGAAAAGTTTGTCAAGCACTGACAGACATGGGAAACTCTAAACCTAAACCTGGCCCAGTTTTTATTGTGATCTCTAAGAAAAACGGATGATATCGTACTACAAGTACTCCTGGCCAGAGGCCACTAAACACCTGATATAGTTTGTCCACTTTTCTTGACGTAGGTTTCATGATCTTAAAGACTGCAATCTGATATGTTTTATGTATGCACCTCAATGAACTACTGTACAAGGGAAAAATGAATTTGACAAAGCGAGAATTCCATTTTTAGGGTGTTTAATTTGAAGATATGCTCATGTTTGTCTGCAGGCTATAGACGATTTATTTGAGGTGAAATAACTGTTTGTTCTGTGAAGAAGTTAGTTCGAAAAAGAAAAGTCATACTAACCAACCAACAATAAATATATATCTTGGTTAATTCAAAATATATATTGCAAAGGCTAGTGTATAGGTTATAGTTATGCCCCTTTGCAAGGCAGTATGCACACACACTTATAGGCAGCCCCAAACACCAGACCACAGAACCCATGGGAAACGCACATGAACACTAGGGAAAACATGTAAAACCTCACACACTCAGAAACTCAAGCTTGAATCAGGGAACATGAAAAATGCTGCACCACCGTGAACCCCAATAACTTGTAATGGCATGCTAATAACTAATACTAATTACTAATAGATTTTTCTAACTGTTATTAAATAGCCACTAATCAGTTCATCTCATTAATTATCCCTGCATACCCATGCATCTCTACTGGCCAGCTGCCATAGAAATGGTTCATATGTATGGATGCTTTTGAAACTAAATTAAAATTTTTTTTTACACATTGGTAGATGTGGTGTGTTGTGTGTGGTCTTCTCCAAGGTGTTGAATCTGAGGTGTTCATGCTCGGAGTTGGAAAAGAGGAGAAAAGACGTTTAAGTATATGAAGAAAATTCACAGGAACTCATACAAATACATATAAACATATAAACACACCCAGCAGCTAAATCTTATCCCTGTCTTCGCTCCAGCTAAAGGAGCATGCCAGAAGTTCTGTGCACCGATCCAAGAAATCTGGCATTCAGGAATGCTATTTGTGCTGGGATCAGACTGTGGCTTTCTTCTTTCTGGTCTTTTTTCTTTCTCCTTATTTGTGTGTGCGTGTGCTTGTGTGTCAAGGGGACAGACTTGTGGTCTGGTCACATTCATTGTGAACAGCATGTGCAGAAAACCTGCCGAACTCCCAGACATTTGTTATCCAGGAGTCCTCCAGTAGGGCCTCTGCCAAGCTGTGACAGAGACGCTGGCTCACACACGCACACACGCTTGCATGTGCAGAGTGGCGGCAAGCAGGCCAGCACAGATGAGCTCGCCGTGGCAAGAGGGTAGACGTTCTCTGAGGTAATGATTCTTCTCCTGTCTTAATTTCCCTCCTTTCCACTCACCTTCGTTCCTTTCCTCTTTTCTGTCCTCTCTTATTCTTTTCGTTCCTCTTCATTCTTCTTCTTTCTGTTCCTCTCATCCCCTACTCCTTCCTTTTAATTTCTCCCCTTTCATCTCTTCTCCTCTACTTTGCTTTTCTCTCCTCTCCTCTTCATTCCTGTCCTTGCCTCTTCCTCTCTTCTCTTCTCCTCTCCTCGCCTGTCTCATGTGATCTTGCTCTCATGTATGGCATTAATTAATGTATTTCTGTGAATTGTTTGTTTTGGGGAAAAGATTTACCTTAAACATTAATAGGTAAAGCATGAATGTATTTAAGTATTCTTTAAAACTTAACCCTCACACCATGGTGCACTCTCTAGAGTGATTGTTTCCAGTGTGATGATGATGTGTTGCATCCAACACACAGATACACATACAAGCACACAAGCAATGCGTGTAGTGTCTGAAAGTTTGCAGCAAGAATATTAAGTTTCCGAACCTGGCTATTGATACTGTGTTGTGGATGTATTTTCCGGCTCATGTGTGTGAATGAATGCAATGTTGATCAGTGTGAAATCTAGTGATATTTAGTACTTTAAAAGCTTAAAATTTTTTGTAGCATACTTTTAAACCTAGGGGAGAATTGTTCTTGAACTTTTAAGCTTGGCGAATGAGGGATTTGCTCATGCTTGATGTAGTCAGATGGGGACAAGAAACCTCTGCAAATGTGTTATTTTTTGGGCATATTTAATATTTTTGCAGACGTTAGATGTCATAAAATCAATTGGACATTAATTGACAATGAATTAAAATGACTGAACTAAGCTTTAGTCTTATATTGAAGCTCCTCTTGGCAATGTTCAATACAATAAATCATTCATTTGTATGTATTTTTACATTAGAAGCAGAAATAACATTGTTTCAACTGTGTTTAAACTGAACTGGAAATACAAATGTGTATACTTAGTGGTCAAGTGATTACAATCACAAGGCAAATAGAAAATATAGACTACTGAGCTCTGAAGCTAGCTAAAGACTGCAACTATTTAGACCAGTAAACACCTAGCCATGCAATCTTTTAAACAAACAATGTAAAAACATTGTCAGGAAAAAAAGACAAAGCTTACAGGAACATCATAATTGCACTGTATTTACATTTAGCTTTAGCTGCTAATTTTGAGTTGACCAAAAAAGTGCACTTCTGATGTAGTGGAAATACCAGAAGTGTGAGTTGCATTTATGAAATTTCCTCGTAAATATTATGCACACATGCCTGCATTTGAGCGTAACAAATGTGGTGAATCGCTACTGTTTAAGATATACACATGGGTGGATTTTATATCTGCAGCTCTGCTGTACATCTCATATGAAACCCCTCACCCAAACGCTCTCCTCCGTTTAACGTGAGAATACAGGAATTCTCTCCTCTCCTCAGGGCATCTGGCACAGCATACCTTCAGCCATGATTTCCTGTAGCAACAAAGAACCGTTTATGTGAATGTCCATGTGTGTGTTTCAATGATTGAGTGTGTGCTTTTGTGTGTTTTTAAGTCGTGTGGCCCAGTAACCTCACATTCTGCTGATAGAAAGAGCCCAGTGGTGAGGGTGCCAGAGGGTTTCCCCAAGGTTTACTAGATTGACTTGCAGAAAAGGAGCCAGGCACACTCACCCTCATGCAACTTACTGTAGGCAAGACCACTTCCTGCCTTTCACACAAATCAAGAAATTCTTTTATCATCATTCATCAGTCCGCAATGCTGTGGTAACAGAGTGACCATGAGTGTGTCTACAGTATATGGACGAGTATATGTGCAAGTGTGTGTTTACTTGCTCTGTATTCACTGCAAGTAAACTTGGTTCAGGGAAATGCTAGTAGCAGAAGTGCTATAATAACTATTGCACAAGAAGTGTCATTTGCTTAGAAACACAATACATTATTAAAAGCACATTTTTTCCAGTATTTATCACAACCTGTTGTTTGATTACAGTATTGTGTGGTTACCAGAAAGCCTTTAGAAACAGGGTACTAAAGTCTAAAGCGACATCTGCAAAGTATAGTCTATATTATAGTGTGGTTTATATAATCATGCTTGTTGCAGGTATCATAGTACTAATTAGATATTGTTAACACATTCTGGCTGAATAACTATCCAATTAGTTTTTTTTTCCTGTATTGTCTATGGGGCTCCAGTAAAACTAGCTCATCCACAGAGTGTGACTTCAGGAGCTAGACAAAAGGATCCATGAATCCAATTATCCACTGTTAGAAGGTTAGAGTGAAATCCCAATAACAACACACACTGGAAATCAGAATATAATTGCTTGCAGTTTGATTTGGTAATCAAAATATTATTGCTTACATTTTCAGTGGATTTTGTTATTCTCTATGGAAAATTCTATTTAAAGGCCAGGATATGCCATTGTCTATGAGCACAAATGTTATTTTACAGGATATTTTTCATTCAGCCAGCCATGACATTAACATGGGAGCACTGAATGAAATGAACAAAAAAAACCCTTTGTGCTAAAATGGCAAATAATCCCTTTAATTTTCCTTGAACTGTTTGAAACTTTATGCATTGAAATTGGTTAATTATTAAATAGCCTTTTAAGCCTGTTAATTTGACATTCAACAGCAAGAATTAGTCACTTGGCTGAGGATGGCTTGGGATGGATTGGATTTCCAATGTTGAAAACCAGGCAGCCCATTTTATGTTTAGGTGGATAAGCAATAAAGCTATGTAATTGCCAACATACACTTGATGTATGTACAGATGTAATCCATTTTACATGCTGCTCTTAAAACAGCCCTAAACCTAAAATGCAGGTTTTTCACTGGTCTTCGCAGAGTACATCTAAAATTGTTAAATGAAGCCAACATCTTTATTTCTCTACGAATGTTCTAAATAAGAGAAGTATATCGTCAACTTTGGCACAGATTTGGTTTAGAGCTCGTAAAATCCGCTTCACTACTGCAGTAAGTTTCGCTATAAAAGGCTGTGGAAAGAGATGATAATAACCTGATACCTTCGAGACCTTATGGACCACAATCAGGGCACACAGAGCTGCACATACACACACCATAATTGCCTATCTTCTTGCTTTTTCAATGCTCACTTGACCCTGTTGCAGTAACTGTGTGAGTCTGTAGGAGGTGCTGTGAGCAGGGAGTTTGTGATCACCTTTTTTGCTTTTGATGCTCTTTGGCTTGTTCAACATTAGAACACCAAATTTATGCAAATGAGTGCTTTTACACACTTTCTTCGCATACATACTGAGGCGAACAAACTGAAGGAAATGTTAAATAGAAAGCGTTAAGTAGACACACTAAAATGTGTATTTATAGAGGCGATAAAGGTATGTGTATGTGTGTGTGTGTGTGTGTGTGTGTGTGTGTGTGTGTTGTACAGGACATTCTTGTGGAAGTGCCCTTCCCTGTTTCCCACCCCCCCAACCCCCCAATGAACAGCATTACCACTACAACGCACATACGCAAATACAGACTCGGCCATGCGGCTCACTTAGGGAAAGAGCATAGGTGACTTCCTACAGACATCCTGCAGGATGCCATAAAAATCAAACATCACTCCAGAAAGTGAGAGAGAAAAAGAGAAACAGACAAAATAGAGACAGTGATAGCGAGAGAATTACGTCCCTTTCATAATACACCGTATATAATCTTTTACACCCCACCTTTCTGACAAAAACATATTTATTTTAACAATGCATTTTTTTTTAACCATTTCGTTATGTTCCAAAAAAAACATAATAAACAAAGATTTGGTTTTCTCAACATAAAACTTTTACTAAAATCTGTAAAGGTTAATCGATGTAAAATTCCTTGTTTGCAGCTCAACTAAAATGACTAAAGTGCGACAACAGCTACCTTTTAATGCTTTTTTAAAACTATGATTACTCCATGGCTATAAATAAGACAAAACATAACAAGTGTTTTGCATTGTTTTGACTAGAGTCAAGGACTCTGAACAGATGAGACATCTGTTCTGGAACTGGGAGCAGAGGATAAGCACATACTTCTCTTCCCAATATCCTTAAACATTCTGTTTTTAACATGAACTTTTTCTTTTTATTCTTTTTCTTCTTTTTTAACTAGCCATGTTATTTCTTCTCTAATTAGACCAGAGTGGGCAACTGAAAATATGGAGGTCTGTGGGAAATTTTTCTATTTTTTTTGGGCTGTACATAGCTAAAATGGCCACCACTAAATGAGATCTGCTACAGAAGCCACGATTCTACAGTTGATGGCCCCTGCTGTAAAGTGCAAGATACTGTAGAACTTTTTCCTTTAAAGAAAATGTATAATCGCTACACTGAATTGAATCAAATTTTACAGACGTATAACACATTGCTCTTAGCAAGCTGGAAAAGAATTAGAATTTACATTAACACGAAAATAAATATAATAACCAGTGGTGGATGAAATACATTATTCTTTTTAGTTAAAGTATATAAGTATAGTGCAACCTTAATGCTTGTGGGGGTTACATTCTATTATCCCTTGCGAGTATCAAAAATTGCAAGGTTTTGACTCTCCTTTTGATGATTCCTTTCTCAAGGGGAATTGTACATGTACTGTACTGTAAACTCAACAAAATTGTGAATTATTTGTCATAAATGTTTTGTTTACTACTTTAAATGAATAATACAATAATAAAATAGTTTTAAACTTTTTATGTAATTTATTAGTACAAACTCTGTTTTGAAATGTTACTCTTCACTTTCGAGCCATTTGCGGCTTTTCACAAACTATCAGATTTTTCGCGAATTACTCTTAGTCCGCTTCCAAATGAAAAGTCGCGAACTATAGAGGTCGCGAGTGTCAAGGTTGTGAGTATCGAGGTTCCACTGTACTCGCTTTTTATTGTACTTTTTAATTAAAAGCGCTGACCTATAATAACTATATTATAATAATTTAAGCAATTCAGTGTTCCATTTCCCTGCATATTATGCATTTTTAGAGAGATTTCTATTGTTACAGGCACACAAAGAGAGAACACTCACTCCATGCAAACTCTTACGAGAACCTGGAGGTTACGACTGTACTCTTACAACAGATTATTTTTAAGCTTTTTCTCTTCATGTCAATGTTGCATGATATGTGTTACAAAAGTAAAACTTTCCCAAAATGAAAATACTCCGATGAAATATAGATGCTTGCCAAATGTGAAAACAATGTAAAAAATGCTTTAATACAATCATAAAAATAGCTATAAATTGTATTGTAATTTAAATTGTAATTAAATTTATAAAATGAAACAATGCCTCCTGAATTTCCAGTAATAGCTATATCAACAATTCTTAAAATAATAATAAAATAATCATGTTGTAACAATAGGTATGTGCACTGCCCTCATAGTGTTGCAGAATTAACACTCTTGCAATATTTATTGCTCTGTTCCCAACTATCAAATGTGTTGAAATCCTTTTTATGTAATCTCTTCAGAACATTAGAGGGGGGGTTTTCGAAAGTTTCAGCTGAGGCATTAAAATACAGTCATTCATGATGATTACAGTATAATTAATAATAATTCTGTCATTAGGTTTATATTTGTCTTTCTGGAAGTAGAGAGGCAGTTTGAAGCAAATAAAGTGTTTTTGTCACTAACTGTTAACAAACCTCTCGTAACTTCATGACTTCCTCAAAGCAACCGCCATTACGCAATGCCATCTGCAGCCCAGAAACGCACCACTGCTCACACGAGCATCAAGACATGGCTGAGCAAACACACACACACACACACACACACACACACACACACACACACACACACACACCATATGTATACTCACACAAATATTCACAACGTAATTTGTGATTGTGTGTGTTGCTATCTAATTGCAGCTATATTACACAGAGTATGGTAAGCAGCTGGGTGCTTGGACAGGTTATTTGGGTTCAGTACAATGTCTGACTTCAGAATCAGAACTGTTTTTATCTGTCAAGTAGAAACTGTATTACTTCATTGTTTCCCGAACTCTCTGCCTGCAACCCTGACAAAAACTGCATCCTGCCTGTAACTGGTGTTTCTGTCTGTCTTTTATAATGCATTAAAGCCTGGTACATCGCATAGTACATAGTACAATGTGATACAGTCTAATATACACTATACCATATGACACTTAACTAAACTTTGCAGTGCTATAATTATGATTATTTTATGCTTACTATGGTTGATTTTATCATAATTGTGCTGGTGTACTTTATTATATAGTAATTGTTTTTGCTCACTTAGCTTTCCTAGGGTCGTCCCTTATTCCTTTTATTTGCAACAAATTTACATCATCTTCTTCAGTTTTACAAAATTATATTAAATCAAAATAGCTACCCATGATATTTTTATTATACTCCTGTATCCCAATACAAATATTTTTCTATTGTGTTTTCTATATTAATATATTGTAGTAACTCTTTGCATAAATATGGAGGAAACTGTAGTTAAAGCTGTAACATTAAATAGACAGTCATATTGTTCAGGATGCCTTTTTCCTTAAGGACTCCCCACTGTAGGTGAAGTGAACATAGGTTTTTCTCTGTCTCTTAAAGTAACCACACTCATGGTATACAGGATACCAACATTGTTTCAGGCCTCCTTATCTCTCCTCTCCCAAATATCCTGTTTCTTCGAGCTGCGTCGGCCAGAACCAATAGAAAGCTCTTCCTGCTATTGGTTGACTTCACTTCCAGCGTTAGCACAATCTCATCCGCTCCAAACACTGCTCAGTGGAACCTCAACTTAACACACTCATCGCCAGAAATAAAAACCTCACACATAGACATTCCAACTGAAATAAAAAAGAAAAAAAAAACAGGACTATATAGTCCTGTGCTACAATGGCGAGCACGATTAAGGTAAGTTTTAAAGTTACATGACTTGAAAAATGTTAGTATTTAAAATCGCTTTCATTGTTCAAAGAACAGATTTGAGCAGGAGGGGGTAACACCCTTTTTGCCATGCCACTGCAACAAGATTTCCTTTTCGCTGCTTTGTAAATTTCCTTTTTCCTATTCTGACCGTACGCACAGTTTAGAAAAACCATCGGCATAATGACAAAAGATGAACAACCACGATGTATACTGAAAACTAATCTTCATACCGGTCAAAACGTAAAAAAAAAAAAAAAAAAATTGTTTTCTATAACATTTTGTAATTAAGTATTTTTCATTCTAGAGGCAGAATTTTAAGTATATGAATAAAGGACAAAATATACTCAAGCTTAAAGATAAGTTGGCAGAAACTTCAAACAATTACTACTGCATATTGTTATTTGACCTGAAGTATTTTATAATTTTACAATTAGTATAGATCCAAGATGTTTCTATGAAATCCATTAAAAAGTGAGTTTTGATTTTGTCATTAGAGAATTGTTCTTTAACCCACAACTTTAAACAGCATGCAGCAATCTGTATTACCTAATTCTAATACTTACACATTACTGCACATGCACATTCATTTAAAATACCATTAAATGTAGTTCTTGTGTTTACTGTGCTGAAATCAAACCTTTAAGAGAGTTTTCGATATTCCTGATCTAAATGCATTTCTGTCATACAAGGTTCATTTAAATGCTGACTGACTTCAAGTTTGGATGCAATTCCATGGAATATATTAAATAAATATATTCCATGTAATTAATATTTTGCAAAAGTTCACCAAAAATGTTTTTAAAAGAGATTTGCTGCCTTCATTATCCTCCTTATTTACAAATAAAAGTTCATTATGCTTGATTTCAAAGCATTTTATTACTCTGACATTGATATGTATATACAGATTGTTACCTACATTATATCTATACGCTTACATTTAAGCACTCACTATAAATATATCAATTATATCTGTGTAATACAACAGCAATAGCATTTCATTAAGTTTTATTAATAAATTTAGGAATTTGATGTAACTTGGAAAAAATTTGGGAATTTGATGTAACTTCTTTGTAGTTCCCAAACTCAAAGTACTCGGCCATTACTGAATATTTACCAGGAAGCCACATCCATAACTAATAACATATTAAACTTTGTTGTGTGTTCAAGACTGCACAGCAGCTTTAGTTGTATCCAATGTATCCACTTTTATCATTCACAGTAGTAATGTGGCATGGCTTTTGTACTGTTGAGACAAATATGCATCTTATCTTTGGTCATTAGATATTATAAAATATGCAGAATTTATAGATGTTTTTCTGTTATAGATGTAACAATTCATTATACTCTACACTTATGAATACATTGAAGTAGGTCCTAAAATTAATTTAGTACAAAACACACCGCACCTGGTAAATGTCTCTACACTAGATAGTCTGGGTTTAATCACAGGTTATCATGAGTATATCATCAATACAATATCATAATACATTTGATGATGCAACATGTTTAGCGTGTGTTCAAGACAGTATGGTAATACTTTGACATAGATTAGTTGAAAACATTATTACTGTTTTTCGTCAGGGAACGAGAGCAAGATCATATTTATACAGTAATTTACTAGGAACTGTTCGGGATTTTGAAAGCTCTTAGAAATGAATGCACTTGGAATATATAATGTAAACATGAGAGTAACAATTTTCTTCTCCTACTATAAATAAATCTGAAATTTTCTGTTGCCATATCGTTTGCTTTGTTTGTTAATTTTAAAAAATTTGGTGATGCCATACATTATATTCAACTATTGGTTATTGTTTATTGCTTATGGTCTAAGTGCACAGTGTAAACTAACCCTACTAACTTTTGTCAACAACTGACACCAGATATTTAATTATTTTTAGTTGCTGTTACTAAAAGCAAACTGAATTCTAAATTACTTCAACAGTGGTTTGTGTGGAATTTCAATCGTTTTTGATGATTGTGGATTGCAAACAATTCCTGGCAGAGCAGAAATAGATTTTAAAACCCCCCTGGATGAGTGCTGTTGAGTTTCGCTAATCCTGTAATGATAGTTACTGTTTAAGTATTTTTAGGAGTAGATGACAAAGCAAAGAAAAAATATTACATTTATTTATGTACAATGTTTGGTTTGGTGATGATGGTCATGCTGCATGATGATGAATATGACATACCAGCTTAAACCTTTTAGCACATAACATACATAATACATTACATTACTTTTTTCATGGGTTTCTTTAGTCAGGGAGTCAGTGTGGGAAAGAAAGGAGTAAGATAAATGAGAAAATGAGGATTATAAGGGGAGTAAGAGTTTAAGCAAGTTAAGTGTGGGGGAAAATAGATTTAAAGTGTGAGCTGCTGATGGGAAAAGAAGTAAAATCAAATCAGAGAGAGAAAGTGAGTGAATTACATTGTGCAAGAGTTTATTTAGTGAGTTAGGTAATGAAAATGAAAAGTATGTGAATTGATGTGCAAGTAAATAAAAACAAAAAAAAGGGTGGGTGAGTAAAATATTATGTGAAAGAACAAAGTGAGTGAGTGAGTGAGTGAGTGAGTGAGTGAGTGAGTGAGAAAGAAAAATGAAGAAAGTTAAAGTATGTATTAAAAAAAAATCGTGGGAGTGACTAATTAAGAAAGAGTGTAAAAGTAGGATAAGAGCAATTGAGTGAGTAAATAAGTGAGTAAGAGAAAATGATGTGTGAGAGAGGTAAGTGAGTGAAAGAGTAAATAAATGAGAGAGGGACTGAGAAAGAAGTGAGTGGATGAGTACAAGACCGAGGGAGAGGCTATGAAAACAACAGTGCCTGTGAGTTGCTGATTTGGGGAAATGTAAGGGCACAGGCGCTGTGTTGACCTTTTTAGAGGTTAATGGCCTTCTAAGCTTATGGTGTTAATGACAGTGCGTCATCCACCTCCACCCAAATCTCTCTCTCTCTCTCTCTCTCTCTCTCTCTCTCTCTCTCTCTCTCTCTCTCTCTCTCTCTCTCTCTCTCTCTCTCTCTCACTCACTCACTCACTCTGTCTGTCCATGGCCATATCACAATTAGAATGTGGATGGATAGGCCTTTCCTCTTTTCCATTATCCTCACTATCTGGAGTTCTGATGCAGGAAGTACCAGCAGAATACTTCCTGACTGCTGCTGCTTTCAGCACGAATGAGCTTCCAGTTTTACTGCAATTAGAAAGCAAACCTGTCACCCAAAATCACCACTTTATGATTGCCCTAGCGAACACAATTAATGAGCACATATGAGCAATAGCGTTATCAGAGCTGCCATGTATGGTTTAAATATACAGGACTAAACTCTGAAACTAAATGCTTTAGCTTCATAGTAGGTTAGTCATTCTTTGGAAAAAAACACACAGCAACTATGAGTCCTCAGATTTTATTCAGCTTTACTCGTTTTTTTATTCTCTTACTGAAAGATGAGCTATGTTATTTCCTGTTGATTAGGTGATTACACCAAAGGTGTCATGCTGTTTCCATCTAATAAAATTTCACAATGTTGATTTAAGCAAAATCATATGTAGATTTGATAGGATGGATGGAAACTGAACACTGCTTTGTTTTTTGTGCTTCAACTGACATTAAAGGACTAACAGACTCTGAAAATGGCTGACAGTAGAACAGTTGGAAAAAACAACAAACTCTAAGTATTTCATAGTTGCTGATTATATAACACTAAAAATGGATGATTTGGAATCACAATTTGCACAAACATGAACACAAAAGCTGTTTTCATTTGGGTCTGGCAAAATGTTTGCAGTTTTCCGTAGCCCTTCTGAGCAGATTAAAGTTCTCTGTGCCCAAAACCGTCCTACTACTTCAGGACAGGCTTTATGCTGGCTTCCAGTAATGGCTGTCCCGATGAGTTGTTCCATAAGATAAAAAAACAGAGGAAGTGTGAGGCTGGAATTCGGGCATTGAGTGAGTGTATGTGCGTGTGTGTATCTGTTACAGTAACAAAGTCAGTGGGAAATGGGTGGGTGTGGTTTCTGCGAGTGCATGCTGACGCCTCTTTTTGCTCCAGCCCAACACTTAAGTAATGACCTTTGCATCTGAGTCGTGATTCTAGAACTGTTAGGGTGCTTTTTTAATCTGGTTCCTAACATGGTGTCCTCTTTTTCTCACTGAGCAAAGACCTGCTTGATTTATAGCACAGACAAGGGGCCAGGGCTTGAGAAGCTTTCATTTTGGGGAATTCATATTGTAGTATATATGTAATGTGACTAAATCAATAGAGTAACACATTGGACATTCTTTATTACATTTACTTAAATAAATCATTAAGAGTAACTAAAAAAGGATTATTCAGTAATGCCAATGACTGCATATATGAGTAGATATAGTCATAGGAGGAAGGTAATTTAAATGTGAGGGAGATTCCAATATCTTCATACCCCATATCTATACCCTATGTCTTTTCTTACAATTAATATGTTTTGTAGGACTTATTTGCTTATAAATTAAAATACAGGGTTTATGAGATAATTGACAGATTTTGACATGACAATCAAGCCTCATGAACCCAAATGAACCTGAAACTCATGACAGTATCCATTCTTGACATAAGTCGATTTCCTGTTCTGCTGCAACTTGTTCCAACAGACCCTCTGCATGTTCTCCACTATGTCGCTCAGTGATAACATAAAGAAAGGTACCTTACACTAGCTTAATTTTATCATCATTTATTGACTGCCATACCTTAGTGAACATGTGAAATAGCTTATATAAGGTTAGACAGACATTTCTTTTTAAGCAAACTCCACTGGCTGCACAACCAGAGCACTTCCCTAGTCAAATGGGTAACTTACTGCACATGTCAGAGCTCGATGAAAATTATCTAACATCTATCTAAAATTTTTTATTAAAATTAAATTACTTCAATTAAAATGGTGAAAAATGTCAGCTTGCTTGCCAATAGCAAATCAGTCTCTCCTGGCTTACATCTTTTCTCGATAATAGTAAAATCAGTATCCTTGCAGAAATGATATGACTGCATTTTAACATTTTACATTGCCCTGACATACATACAGCATTAATTAATAATGTACTTCACAATATTACTTAACATGGAATTTTATGTAGCACTTTAGAAAATGAATCGAGCACTTGCAATTATATGTCAGCTTTGTTTATGGCACAGTCTTTGACTCCAATTTTGGCTCCAATTTTGATCTATTTAATAGGATAAATTTTATGAGTTCATTTATTAGTTGCTTTGGGTCTTAAATGCCTGCCACACCTTCACAGTAGGACACACATTTCACTAACATGCTGACAGGAGTGTGGTCCTTTGCTGTTGTAAGATCATCCAACTCAAGTTTTGACATGTTGTGCATCCAGAGAAGCTTTTCTGTTCAACACTGTAATAAAGAGTGGTCAGCAGAATAAAGCTTAATATCTTGAATCCAGGCTGGTAATTATCCTCGATTTCCCTCCAGAATTGAAATCCTGTATCCGAAGATTGAGCATATTGTTTTGAAAATGCTCAACTCAGCCTGTAAGGCACCTTCATCCATGCTATTGTTAAAGTGACTGAGATCTTGAATATTGAATTTTTTTTAAGTGACTGGCAAATGTGTATATTATTTTGATTAAAAGTAGCAATTACAGTAAAAGAAAAAAAAAGTTTTTTTAACAGTTCTAACATTTAAAGGGGTTTTACTTGGTATTTTTTTTTCCTTTTTAGAACCTTTAGAAGACAAAGTGAAGAACCATTTACGATGCTAAATGAGATTTTGAATGCTTTTTAAGAGTGTAGTCTCCATTTTTTAAGTATTTTTAACCTAATTGGTTACTGGGATAATTGTTTTACTGGCAGCACTTACACAACCTCTACTTGAGTATAGTTTCTGTCTACTTCAGCTACCTCTTGGATGAAGTAATTTTTCATATATACTATATTCTCTCTACTTTCCCTGGTGGTCTAGTGGTTAGGATGTGGCGCTCTCACTGCTGCAGCCCGGGTTCGATCCCCGGTCAGGGAACCAACCCCAGCCACTCTTAGTGCCGGTCCCCGGATAAATGGGGAGGGTTGCGTTAGGAAGGGCATCCAGTGTAAAAACATGTGCCAGATCAAACATGCGGATGATCCGCTGTGCCGACCCCTAATAGGAGAAGCCGAAAGAAAGTTTTACTATATTCTCTCTACTTCCTCTGTGTCTGTAGGAGGCGCTGTCGGTGGTGAGTGAGGACCAATCTCTGTTTGAGTGTGTCTACAGCGTGGCCCAGCAGGCCAAGCCAGACATGACAGCATCAGCAGTGAGTGAGTATGGCCAGAGTAAGCTGAGTCCCAGAGCAACACAGCAGGACTGGCTCACCCCTCCACCTGGCCGTGTCACCATCAAGATGGAGTGCAGCAATGGAGGAGGAGGAAGTATAGGAGGAGGAGGCGGAAGAGTGGGTCAGGTGAACGGCTCAAGGTGAGCACTATAATTGGCTTGTGTTGTGCTTACTCTCGTTTAACCTATGCTAAAACATTATATAGGCTAAATAGGCACTAAATATGAGTTAACCCAGCTGTTGCTTTAAAACTAGTGTACAATGTTAACATTTCCACTCTTTCGGTGGCAGCTGTATTACATTTCTGGTCCATGGGCAAAACAGTTTGGGCTGTTAGAGATGGAGCTTGTAGGTGTGTGTGAGTGAGTGAGTGAGTGAGTGAGTGAGTGAGTGAGTGAGTAAATGAGTGAGAGTGAGGGTGAGTGAGTGAGTAAATTAGTGAGAGTGAGTGAGTGAGTGAGAGAGAGAGTCAAGTCAAGTCAAGTTTATTTCTATAGCGCTTTTCACAACAGACATTGTCTCAAAGCAGCTTTACAGAAATAAAATAAAAATAGTGAGTGAGTGAGTGAGTGAGTGAGTGAGTGAATAATTGAGTGAGAGTGAGTGAGTTTGTGAGTGAGTGAGTGAGTGAGTGAGTGTGAGTGAGTGTGGTGAGTGAGTGGTGAGTGAGTGAGTGAGTGAGTGAGAGTGTGAGTGTGTGAGTGAGTGAGTGAGTGAGTGAGTGAGTGAGTTTGTGAGTGAGTGAGTGAGTGTGGTGAGTGGTGGTGAGTGAGTGAGTGAGTGAGTGTGTGGTGGTGAGTGAGTGAGTGAGTGAGTTTGTGAGTGAGTGGTGAGTGAGTGAGTGAGTGAGAGTGTGAGTGAGTGTGTGGTGAGTGAGTGAGTGGTGAGTGAGTGAGTGAGGTGTGAGTGAGTGAGTGAGTGGTGAGTGAGTGAGTAAGTAAGTGAGTGAGTGAAAGTGAGTAAGTGACTGAGTGACTGTGAGTGAGTGAGAGAGAGAGTGAGTAAATGAGTGAGTGAGTGTGGTGGTGAGTGATTGAGTGAGAGAGTGAGTGAGTAAGTGAGAGTGAGTGAGTGAGTGAGTGAGTGGTGAGTGAGTGAGTGTGAGTGGTGAGTGAGTGAGTGAGAGTGTGAGTGAGTGTGTAAGTGAGTGTGTGAGTGAGTGAGTGAGTGAGTGAGTGAGTGAGTGAGTAAGTGAGTGAGTGAGTGAGTGAGTGAATGAGTGAGTAAGCGAGAGTAAGTGAGTCAGCATGTCAGTGAGTCACTGAGTCAGTATGTTTGGTTTGTTTGGTTAATAGCAATACGAGTGAGTTTGCCTGCCTTGCTTAAAACTGATACTTGAGATGTCTGCTACCAGTGCAGAAAAGAAGGGCGGTGTGGGATAGAGAAATGGCTGTTTGGGTTTTGTGGGCTGAAATATATCCATCAGGATCCATTAGAAGCACAGCAGCCAAATTCACACAGGGCTCAGAATCTACCAGCGTGCACATAGAAAGACACACAGACTCAGACACACTCAGATAGTGACACGTTGAACTGCAGCAGAATCCAAAACTTGAAACAGCTGTTTTATGAAGCCCTTACTTTACCTTATGAACTGTTGCATTTAAATATTTATTCATTAAACCTCATTATAGATAAGATAGATGCAGAGGGAAAAGATTTTTGACTTACTGAGCAATAAAGACAGGTTATAACGAGGGAGGTCGGTAGAATATAGGCTTTTAGGAGGCAATGTGAAGCACAAAGAACTATAAGAACTAAAACTTCATACATTTTTTCTTCATACAAGTTTCATACATGATCAGAAAATTTTTGTCATAATTAACATGAACCATTTCTACATTGTGTAAATATATGTTAACTTTTGTATTAAATAAATCTTTTGCAGTGTATCTTTGTGGTTAATCTATTATAACTTTTATACATTGACATTGTAAATAGTGATGCACAATTCATGTGCCTGGGAGCTCTATACATTTAGCAATGTGATTACTTGGTTATGTTTCTTAATATAATGGAACACAGGGAAGTGTAAATACACTGCAACATTACTTGATATCCTATTTATAAACACACATTTGAGGGAAATTATGGTATTCCTTAATTCCTGTCTTGTTTTCATGGTTAGTTTACATTGATATTGTGATAAAACGTTTAATGACTAGCTGCAAGCTAACTAGATTGTCAGTCATTAGCTAGTCAGTGCTTGATGTTAATATTTACAAGTTGTTTAGCAACTGTGTAATTATGGCTATGCCAATTACTTCTCATAGAGTTGAAGTAAACCAGGTCAAGTCAAGGTAAGTCAAGGTCAAGGCGTTGACCTCATATGTTTTTATCCATTTTTCTAAATTAACTTGAGGATCAGCTAAAGAATAACTTTGTTTTTGTGTGTGGCTGCATGTCTGTGTGTATATCTGTGTTTGAAGTGTTCTGCACTTAACAATTAGCAGCTGTTCACCTTTAATCTTTCACAAAAAGTTTCAATTGAATGCACCAGTATATACTAGAAAGAATGCTCATATTTTCATTTATGTCCAATTATTTCTGTTTATTTGATCAAATCTCCTCTTCAGCTCTTTATAAAAAAAATAAATAAAAAAAAAAAAACACAACCACCACATGGTTTTATGGCCACTGTTCACAGCCTGAGAGAAATTCTTGGACGAGTGACACCATGTGATCTTCTGCCCAACCTGCTCAACTCTAAAATGTGGGAACTGATCCTAGGACATAAAATACAATATGGTTACCATCCTGCTGTCCAAGTGAGAGACAATTTGGAGCTTTCTTGTTAAATGGCCTGGGACACAGATTTGAAACAAAGTATTTTTTAATGAATGGTTATGCTCAGATAGTTAAACAGTTCAGATATAAATAGGAACAATGTTCTTAAAAAGACCTTAGTGGCACATGATGGAGTCTGCAGTTACAGGTGTGTACAGGTGTGTTTATAGGCTTTAGTGAGCAATGCTATTTAATGTGAGTTGCTGTTCCAAAGAAGACCAATAGGTGGCTAACAGATGATTGGGATAGTTTAAAAAGCTGTAGGCTGTTCGTGTCCTTGGCAAGCTGTTCTGTGTCTGATGGGAAATTCCAGCAGTGATCCTGCACATCTGCTGCCTCAGGCTCAGGCCAGACTGAACCTTAAAGATACACCAATTTATGAATACAAATGTCCACTCTGAGACAGTGAAACTGCTAAGTGACGGTCTTATCCTCACTTTTCTCACTTGTATTTAGAATGAACTGGTATATCAAGAGTTAATGTCATTAATGCCAAATGTGTTCCCATATATATATATATATATATATATATATATATATATATATATATATATATATATATATATATATAAAAGGAACAAATTATACTATTAAAAGTAGAAAGATAACATTCAATTCTTTTTACATTTTTTGCTCATAAGTTCAGGCTTTATAAAATCCAGTTGGATATCAGGAACTCCAGAAAACAATTATATATCTGACAGCAGTTGAAGTCTCAACTATTATGCTATTAATAAGTGTGATGCCAGTAAAAATGTGTTTAGCTTTTTTTGGGATAACTTTCATTCCCAGAATATGACACATCCTTTTGTAATAATCATGTAAAATGTTTGTTATTTGCAGACTAATGTTTATACATACGAAACTCTAAGCAGCCACATCTCATGTAAACTTAATAAAATTGAAGCGAATGTGGCCACAATTCGGTTGCAAGTGCCACAAGTCCGCTGACCAAACAGGAAGTGGTGGTCATGCAGGCGCAAAACATTCACTCACAAGATGTTTAGCTCATAATGAAAAGCAGCGGTGGATCTTGGATCCAGAAAGACCATAAATTTAATATGTGTAGCTCCTTCAGTCTTCATTTTCTGGCTTTCAGAGCTGTAATGCGCAGCAAAGATCAGTAATGATTTACTTTACTTTTATAGACTTCTGTGTATCTGCCTGATATTCCTTCTATCTGCCTGTTGTACAAAAGATAATTATTTAAACAAAGGCTTGGATTATGCTTGTACTTCAAAATATTTTCATTTCTGTTTGTGTGTGTGTGTGTGTGTGTGTGTGTGTGTATACAGGACCTCTCCAGATGACTGCAGTGTGGGTAAAGGAAAGATGGCAAGTGGAGGCGATGCTGCTCCTATGACCTGCATCAGCTACATGGAGGACAAACATGCTGCCCCGCCCAATATGACAACCAACGAGCGCAGAGTCATTGTACCTGCAGGTCTCTCTTTCTCTCTCTCTCTCTCTCTCTCTCTCTCTCTCTCTCTCTCTCTCTCACACTTCATCTCTTTGATGCATGAGCCATTCATTAAACTGGAGCTCTAACTATTTTCATTTGTCTTCATTTAGTTAGATTTGCTTAAGCTATTTTTTGTTTGTGTGTGTGTGTGTGTGTGTGTGTGTGTGTGTGTGTGTGTGTGTGTGTGTGTGTGTGTGTGTTTGTGTGTTAGGCTTGTCTGGACTTCTTCCTTGGGTCAGAACCCTGAGTGGGTGTAGTCCATTGAACTTTGCTAAAAGAAAGAGGTTTTCCTAACAAAGCTTAGAGATTCCCCAGCAAGCAGACACACACACACACACACACACACACACACACACACACACACACACACACACACACAAACTGGCTCAGAATTAACAGATCGATCTGACTACCTGACTATTTATGATATATCATAGTATATATTTATATATAATGAATAATTTTCATAGTATAATTTTCACAATT
Source organism: Silurus meridionalis (assembly GCF_014805685.1). NCBI lineage: Eukaryota > Metazoa > Chordata > Actinopteri > Siluriformes > Siluridae > Silurus > Silurus meridionalis. Next base: position 15,248,561 of record NC_060894.1, read on the forward strand.
GTCTGTTACCTGACAACACATATTTTTAGAAGTACTACCAATTCTATCTTTCTCTGTATGTCTGTGTGTGTGTGTGTGTGTGTGTGTGTGTGTGTGTGTGTGTGTGTGTGTGTGTGTGTGTAAATGTGAGCTGTAAATGTGTCTGAGTATTTGCGTTGGTGTGTTTCAATGCATCAGATGCCAGGTTCTCTCGGGTTGAGCAACACACTCTGTCCCCAAAAGCCCAAATGCAACTTCCTCCTCAGCTAAAGCTGACAGGCACAGCAAAGCAGCATGTTTAGTGCATCCTGTTTTCACTCTGCAGAGGGACAATGGACACAGGGGACACAGGAATGCAGCGGCAGGAAGCACATCCCTAAATGCACAGGGCTGAACAGATTTGTGAGCTTTCCCTCATAAAAGGAGGGTCAGCAGAGCCCAGTGAGACTACGAAAGGTTAAGAAGGTTTAGTAAAGATTAAAACAACATCATGGCCATGCATCGGAAGTGTTACACTCTCAGACCATAACTCTATGTGCTTTTTAAGTGATTGGCCAGATTTTATGCACGACAAGTAATACCGTCCTGTCCAATCAGAACAGAATCAGAATGAACTTATTTTAGCAAGTCTAAAGGAAGAAGTGAGTGTCCTGCACTCCACTCCACTGTATTCCACTGTTCCCTCTACTGTTTATATTGAGAAACGCACAGAAGTGTTTTGTATCTCTGTTCAAAGTACTATTTAACACTAGTACAAAAAGGATAACAATAATAATTATATAATTATAAATATTTCTTTGTTTGTACTATATGTTAGAATAATAATAATAATAATAAATACATGAAAAAAAAATATGGAATTATGTAGTGACCTAAAGGTGTCCTACAAAAATTTCAGAAAAAGTTCCTATAGACTTTAGCATCATAATCAATCATATTTATTGCCTGGTGATTTAAAATTCTTGATGAACTGACATTTTAATAATCAATATAATAACGAATATGCACTTTAGTGTACAAGGCAGAAATACATCCTGCATTGGACTCCTGTCCATCACACATAATGTGGCAAGTTTTAGAGAGGTGAGAGAAAACCAGAAAAACACTATAACCAACCAGGTTACATCGAGAAGAAAACTGTATACACACTGTAACCTGAGCTCAGGATTAAACTGGGAACGCTGTTAGATCTTAATCTGTAAGGAGGCAATTATATAAATAATGGAAGAAACTCCTGACTCTAACTTGCCACAATATATGTAGTGGTGGAAAATGATAATTCTCATGATAATTTAAATAGATATCAATCAGTGTTTGACCAATTAATATAATTATATTAATAGATTGATGTCCGAATAGTAACTTTAAAGTGTAAGTTGATTAAGCAAGAGTCTTGTGACAAACATGATTATAGGACATTATAGCCATAATAAATCATAGTACTTTCTGTACTTAAGTACATTTGAAAGCAAATACTATTGTCATTTTGCTCAAGTAAAAGTTTCGAGGGAACACTTTTACTGTAACTGGAGTAATATTTTACTTAGTGTATCTCTGCTTTAACTCCTTTGTCCAACACTGGTTACTGTCTGTTTTGTATAGAACATATACATTTTATATTCCTCCAGTGCACCAATTAATTCTCTTTGGGTTCTTTGATTTAGATGCTGTTAAATGGATTAGCTATGCAAAATTTTCCCATGTGTGAGTTATTGTGTATGTGAGGCAGGTGGGTGTAGGCATATTGAGTATGTGTAGGCAGGTGGGTGTCTGTATGTGTGTGTTTGTGTGTGTGTGTGTGTGTGTGTGTGTGTGTGTGTGTGTGTGTGTGTGTCCCATCTAAAATGTATTCCTGCCCAGTGTTTCTAGGACTGCATACAGATCTATCCTGACAGTGACCAATATAATGTGGTTATTAAATGAATGAACTGAAATGAGCTGTTATAACTGTTTATAGTTAATTGTTCATATGTGAGTGCAACAATATGCATACGAATACACCTGCACATCAACAAAATGCATAACATATAACTGTTTGCTTGTGTGTGGTTGTAGACCCGACACTATGGACACCAGATCACGTGCGTCAGTGGCTGGAGTGGGCTGTAAGGGAGTATGGCTTGCTGGAGGTGGACGTCTCGCTCTTCCACAACATTGATGGCAAGGAGCTCTGCAAGATGAGCAAAGAGAACTTTCAGCGACTCACGCCCAGTTACAATGCTGACATCCTACTGTCTCATCTGCACTACCTACGGGAGAGTGAGTGACTCACTCTCACACACACACACACACACACACACACACACACACACACACACACACACACACACACACACGCACACACACACGGTAAAAACATTTTTCATGAAAAGTGGAACACTGCATGCTATTAACTTTAAAGATTGACTGAATGTTTCATTTGGCATTTTGCAGCATGTGCCGTACTTACACCAGGAGCTCTTTATTTATGTTCCCCTCCCATTTTCTGCTACTTTCCCTCTCACTCATTTCTTCCTGTCCCTCTTTCTTTCTGTCTCTACCTCCTTTTTTTTTCTCTCTATCTCATTAGCACACCACATGTTTTTTTTTTTAGCTGGGTTTTTTTTTTATTTATATGTTTTGTATTTTGCCACTCCCCTCTTTCAAAAGAATGTTTTCTTCCTCAGCTCCACTTCCCCATTTGACTTCAGACGATGTTGACAAAGCCTTGCAAAACTCGCCACGGTTAATGCATGCACGTAACACAGGTAAGAAGGCTCATGCATCACTCGCCAACTGGACAGGTGCTCCGTATGTGCATCACAGCCTACATACCTAGTGGCTTTACTGAGGAGCAGGAGCCAAAATGCTGTGCAGAAGAAGTTTTGGCCAGCAGGTGGCACCAGTCAGCTTTGGTAGCACAGATAATTAATTTTCTGATCTGGCATTGTCTATTGGCCAAAATATTCACTGCACAGCTTTAATACATTGATCTGAAACATTTTTTAGATTTATCAAGCACTCTGCTTACAGCCTGTTTGTTTTGGGCCTTCAGATGCATGCTGTGCTGAAGTTAGCTACGTTTATTTAATTTTCTTGCACTTGAAAATGCTTGCCGGTTTGGGTGATACCACTCAGGTGTCACAAGTTAACAGATACATACAGCTGCCTAGTGTACACCCAGTTCAGAAGCATCTTTCTTTCTGTATATAATAAACATTTACATTAACTAAGGACTAATTCATGCTTCAGTCAGGGTTAAAGTGTATGTCACCTAACTATGAGTGAGCCTAAATTGTTGACACAAATTCAACAATTATTTAATTTCCTTAAGAAGAATATCATACGTTTGATCCATTCGAAGTTAAATTTGAAGTGATGGTAAACAAGTTATTCTAGAGCTCATTAACGGTTTTATGCGTTTTAGGGAATCAACCTCAACAAACCTCTTAACATCTGACTTTTATAAAAAATACTGTCACTTCAGCCTTCTTCCAACATTTTTTATTAAATGTCTCCTTACAGAAAGTTATTTTTTAATGTAGAATTTAAACGTGAAAACAGAAAATACAGAAAGAATTGCAGAACTCTCCTAGGCCATGCTGTTTCACAAAATGATTCAGCACATTTTGACCAATCAGAGTTAATAATGCCATTTTTGGCCCCTATGAAATAAATGCTGCCATTTTCACCTCAAAATGTTTGAGGATGCAAATCTACACTCAGCTGTATACTGTGGGGATGTGTTATACATGATCTGGTTGTAATCAGAACTATCTTGTGCAGGAGGTGCAAGCTTCATCTTCCCCAATGCTCCTGTCTACCCACCTGACACTCCGAGAGCCCCTGCAAGACCAGGTCAGTTCTGTCTCTGCTTCGCTATTTATATCTGATAACTATAAGAACATTACATGGTCTAATCAGGAGACTAATTGCAGTTCAGAATGCATCATGTTCAAGTATGCATATTCAATCATGGTGCTGTTTTTTTCCCCTTTGTCGTGAAATGTGGCACACCGCTTTTTCTTACTTCACTCACTGAGGTCAGCCACAGAAACTAAACCAACCTCTTAGCTTGTTCCCTCTCTCTCTCTCTCTCTCTCTCTCTCTCTCTCTCTGATACTGACAGACTGATATGGTGCACACAAAAATACGCCCTCCTGTGGGGTTAAATGCAATTGCATATAGTATATAGTGCAGTCATTTCCATTCTGTTTCAGATTTGTCTTATGAAGCTGCAAGACGATCTGCATGGCCACCCCAATCAGCATCAACTAATAAAGGTAAATACAAACAATTCAAGACTGTTATTTTTACTTTGCCGATCAAAAAACTTCAAAAGAATGACCAGAATTCTCAGGCATGATTATGTTTTTGCTCGACTGACACTGGCTTTTGCCTGAAATAGTAACAAATTATGGCAATTAGTTGTACAGTATCAGAAACATTGTGATATTTCGATGCATCTGTCTGTGTTAGTTGCACAGTCCTCACCCGCCATTGTCACCAAAACAGAGGAGCAGAGGCCACAGCTTGGTGAGAATTTTTTTTATTGCGTCAATTTAATGTATCAGAGCTGGGAAATAATACAAGCAATGCTCATCATGGCAATGCAATGACACATTACTTAGTATATTGCAGTAAAGTAGTATTCATGCAAATACATTTGCAATAATGAATCAACTGTTAAAAATTTGACATTACATTATATGCACTAACCGAACATTTTGCATATGTCAGATCCATATCAGGTTTTGGGTCCAACAAGCAGCAGACTGGCAAACCCAGGTATTGACTAAATTATAATATCAGTAAAGTTTGCATCCTTAGCCTAGATGTGAATTGTCATAATTAGGACTCCCAAGTGGCACAACAGAAAATCATTCGTCCTATTGTCAGAAAATCTAAAAGTTGAATCTGGAAAGTTGCACAGTTGCCCATAATTAGGAGACATGGGGGCAAAATTGGCCATTTCTGAGTGGAAGAGGCTAGAGGCTTTTTTTTTTACACAAAATGTGTTATGCTACCCTGTGATGCAGCACCAGCAGCACTTCATCTGTCAAAGAGAAAGCATGTGTAAGCCTTCACCCTTTTGTGCTGGTAGCTGTTGAATCTCCTAGGAGAGCTGTCTGGAAGGTGGGGATTGGCTGATAAAAAAATACCAAAATTGATTTACAGTGTTTCCTTGCAGTGGATCTGGCTGGCTTTTATATATCAGGTTTCTGATCCAGAAATTAGCCCCACCACCTCAGCTAAAACAGACCATCCAAACAGTGTATATGTAGTTTTGCCACTTTGTTTACTTGGGTAAGGGGGAGTCTGATTGTTGTGAAATATTATGATGATACAGTTTATACTATATACAGTAGGCCTGTAGGCCTGAGGCTCACCTGCCCAAAGACCATTCTTAACTGACATTTAAAACTGTGGGAGTTGGGGTACCCAGCTAATGAATTATGCAAGTTGTATTTTTTTAACCGTTTGAAGAATTTATCAATCTGCAGAGTTCAATTTGTCGAATTTTCTCTGGGGTTTAAGAATGTTTTTTCTATTTTATTTATGGTTTATTTATTATGGGGAGATCTATCTATCTATCTATCTATCTATCTATCTATCTATCTATCTATCTATCTATCTATCTATCTATCTATCTATCTATCTATCTATCTATCTATCTATCTAACAATATTCTGTTGTATTCATATTTGGCATCATGTGAGTGTGAATGTAACAATGTGTATTTGTGTAATTTTTCCCATAGGCTCGGGCCAAATCCAGCTGTGGCAGTTCCTGCTGGAGCTGCTCTCAGACAGTGCGAACTCGAGCTGCATCACATGGGAGGGCACTAATGGTGAGTTCAAGATGACAGACCCGGACGAGGTGGCTCGCCGCTGGGGAGAGCGTAAGAGCAAGCCCAACATGAACTATGACAAGCTGAGCCGTGCTCTGCGCTACTACTATGACAAAAACATCATGACCAAAGTGCATGGCAAACGTTATGCCTACAAGTTTGACTTCCACGGCATTGCCCAGGCCTTACAGCCTCATCCTCCTGAGTCAGCCATGTACAAATACCCTTCTGATCTGCCCTATATGAGCTCCTACCACCCCCATACCCAGAAAATGAACTTTGTCTCACCTCACCCTCAAGCACTGCCCGTCACATCTTCCGGCTTCTTTGGTGCGCCAAACCCTTACTGGAACTCACCAGGAGCCGGCCTCTACCCCAGTCCACGCCATCCAGCCACCCACATGCCCCCTCATCTCGGCACCTATTACTAGGTGTGGGCAGAAAAATCACAGCATCTCTCCTGAGTTGAACTGGAGCTCCCCCAAGAGGCTGAAAATAGCAGCTTCGTGCTGAGCCAGGGAACTGGATACAGAGGTGTAATTTTCTACACAGGAGGAGGAAGTAAGACACGGAGGAGGCACACAACAACAAAAACCTAAAGAAACCAAAATTTGATAAGATGTTGTAACCAATAATTTTTTTTGTTATAGGAGGTTCTCAATTACATTTACAACGGTGAGTCTAAATTGCCTCAGATTATGCAAAGAATGCAAACTAACAATGCAAACAAAAGGTCTCGCACAAATTAAATATAATACAAGAAATATTTGAAGGTCAGGTAGCTTGTAAATGCTCCCTGGAAGGCTGGCAAAGATGGCCTCTTCACACAATGCCAGCATATTCAAGACTGTAAGGTCAGAAGCAGTGAAAGAGGACAAGTGAAAGAGGATAAGTTGCATTCATGTAAAAAGGGCTTTTAATTTACCAAAGACAAAAAAATGTAGGTGCATGAAATGTATTAATCTATATGTTTTAAGTATTAAACTACCTTAAGTTGAACAAACATATCAGAGAAAGTTAGTAAGTTGTAAATGAATTAAGTTGTAAATGAATTAAAACAGGTGGGTAAGCTGTGAAAGTAAGAGAAAAGTATAGAGAGAAAACAAGAAAAATGTTAAGTATTAGTTAAGTATTGGAGGGAATGTAAAGTAAAGTATTAAGTATTAATGCTTTGAATATAAACTGCCATATTTATCAGTTTTATACTACACAGTAGTTCATATGGCATTACAGAGAGAAAGAGAAGGAATATTTACTTTATTGGTCATTTTCCATAAAGGGAAGGACCATGAAAATGAGCTTGTAAAAAAAAAAAATTATACTGGAAATGGAAAGATTCTTTAAATGATTTAAATGACCTCAGACATTTTTAGACAGAGGTGGATTATTGAAATCAGCGCCTTATTGAAGAAGCTCTTCACACATTGGTGGAGGTTTTACCAAAGTACCAGTTTATGTGTTGTTATTATTTTCTGAGTCGCGAACGCTGTGCGTTTGTTAGATTGAACTATACATTTCAGTGTTATATTTCATTTTATATGACAAATATATAACTTATGCATTTAAACACTACGAGTTGATCTCAGCCAGCTAAATACAGACATTTATATGATAGTTTTAAAACATGAAAAAAAAACATGGACCAAATTTAGCAAAAGTAAGTGAACAGCTGTGGCCTTTAAACTTTAAGCTCTATATATGATTGTTTACAAATATAAGCCATGTGCACAAATGTCAAATGAATTGTTTGTGAAAGCTGGTCTGGTTTGGCATTCAGGCCTGTCTCAGTGTTAGCAGCATTTACAGAATTGAGTGAAAATAGATCTGTAAAATCTCTAACACCTGAACAACTGGACTGATGCTCTGAGATTGCTGACAAATGAAGGAAAGCATGCTTTCATAAATTATATGATTTTCTACTGAGTAAAATTTAATAAACTATTTTAAAACCAAACTCGATTTTTATGTGACATTGTGTTATTATAATAAATAACAGATAACTGAACATCTGTATTTTTATTAAATACCTTTATTTGCTTCGAATGCTGAAATGGTATAAATTCTTTTTTTTGTAAGTTTTTATAGTGGAAGAAGTTTTAATAGTGAATGGCTTAAAGATTATTCATTATTAAAAATTGTCTACATAGAATTTATATTTGTACTGAAAATGAAGATGCAAGATGAAGATGCATTTCTTATTACAAACTACTGTACTTTTAAATAACAACTACAAATCAGTACCATATTTCTAATTATAACCAATAAGAAATATGTATAAAATCATAACTGATGCCAAAAGAAACTGTGTGTGTGTGTGTGTGTGTGTGTGTGTGTGTGTGTGTGTGTGTGTGTGTGTGTGTGTAAATAGAAGCACAGACTCTCCTAAGAATTTTTTGCATGTCCATTCAGTATGTTGCCAAAACAAATCTAGAAACATGAGACTGTTCGAAACATTCTTCGGAGTAAAAAATATCATCCAATGTCATAATCCAAAAATGAGAGCACTGTAGTATAAGCTGTAACTGAAATTCAGTTTAGTTAAATTTTTTAAATGATTCATTTTGTTCTTCTATGTTGCTATAATTTAACTGCACAGCAAATAACATTTTGTTAAGCAACTGCATATAAAATCCATACACTAGCTCAGTATAGAAATAGTATATTTTCTGTCATGTCATGGTTATCTGTTACTATTATGTAGGTGCTTTTATCCTTATTGTAAGCTGTGCTTATTCATTTCATTTTAATAACCCTCACCTCCTTCATTGCTACTGTATGTGTTACAAAACTTTACCTGAAAATCTGCAGGCTGTGACCACACTCTATTCACTATCTAGTGTACTATTCAGTAAATCCATGTAATCTGATGAATACATAATTATCTGTGAACTTTGAAGCCACTTTGATCTGTACAACAAAGAGGGTGTATCGCTAAACATATTGCCAAGCCATTGACCTCTAAGATGGGGTTTATGTTGGAGAAATTTTTATACTATTCCTAAAATGATTAACAAACAAGGAAAGGACTTTCTTTTGTGTCTCTATTAATAATCATCTTAATTAATAGTCTGAGTAGGGTAATATTTTGAACAGCACAATCACTTATAACTGTTGTCCTCTGCCCTTATTCATCAGTGTTCTGTTCTTCTGTTCAGTCTTTATGGTACTCATGCTCAAGAAGGAGCTTCTCATTTATTGGGTCCTGTAGAAGCGAGAAGTCGTTGCTGAGCTGAATCTCATCAAAATAGTGAAAGTCTGCAACGTACTTGCCCTTGTGTGTGCCAAATAGCAGAGGCTTAAACTCATAGCCCCAGCGAAACTCTTGTGGAACATAGGAAGTACGGCTTTGGCAGGTGGAAGCTGTGGACTCCATAGTGCCGTTCAGGGTGACCACCAGTTCAAAGTTTCTTACCTTCAGATTTTCAGCAGTGAGGCTGGCCAGAGGACTGTTTTCATCCAGCACATGGTAGAAAATAAGAGGCAGAACAAGGAAAGGGCACTGCTCACTGGAGTCGAACTGGAAGTTGACAGACTCCTGGTGGAGCTGGATCTTCTCACCCTCCTCAGTGACATTAGGAAAAAGCAGCTTGCCTGAGAGTTGACACTGAACCAGTGGGCTCTTGCGCATGTTGGCCACACGCACCATCACACACACCTGGCCCTTGTACTTGGAAATCAATGCCAACTGACTAAACTTGACCGTCTCAGCCCGCTTTTTTGGCCGTGCCAGCTTGGCCAGAAAAGCTCCAGTTACAAAGATCTCAGCCAGGCCTGTGAGCACCAGTTGCAACACCAGTGTAACGATGGCATGGGGGCACTCCTCAGAGATGTGTCGGAAACCATAACCGATGGTAGTCTGTGACTCTAAGGAGAATAGGTATGCACCAGTTAAGGTGGCCACATTTATCACACAAGGTGTGTGGTTTAATGCCTGTTCAGTGTTAAGGTCGTTATTTGTCATTGCGATGAGGTAGAAAATCAGGCCAAAGAAAAACCAGGTTGTGAGGAAGGTAGACACAAAGAGGGAGAGTTTGTAGCGCCACTTCATGTCCACCACTGTTGTCCAGATATCATGCAGGTAGAGCTTCACCATGCCATCCACATTGTCAATACGGATGTTGTTGTGGCCATCTTTAGACACCACACGCCTCTGAATGCTTCCATTCATCCTGCACAGCTGATACTCAGATCAAATTCAGATAATGTTGCTACAATGAAAGAAAGTTAATAAAAGATTTATATTGGGCTGTCAATCGTTTACGAGTTAACACGTGATTATTCGCAACTTAATCACACATATTTATTTGTTCTTAATGTACTTTAAATTTATACTTTTCAAGTTTTTAATACTCTAATCAACATGGACAAATATGGATGCTTTATGCAAATATATGTTTATTATTAGTGAAACCAAACTCAACGTAGGGCATGAAGACAAAATATTCTTGTATATGTTTTATAAGTAATTATGGTGTTTTGAATGAAGTAAATCATAAGCACTCCAAACTGAACTTTTCCTATGTTTAAACCCCCACTGTTTTAATTGCCAGATGTGTGTATAATGGCGGATTTTGTTGCTTGTTTTGAGACTTGGCGCATCAGTAAAACAAATGTTTTGTGTTACCCCAAATGTTTTATGTTACCCTAAATGTTACCCCCCAAAAAATTTGGGGTAACAAGTTATTAGCATGTCAATATTGACAGCTCTAATTTATAGTATCACTTTTACACTGGCACAGGTAACTCCAATCTGCCAGGCATAAAATCAGCCACATTAGTTTTGCTATTTTTTTTCCCTTTTACCCCCAAAAAATACATCATAATGTGTTAATAAGCAAATATTATAAATAGCCGTGGCAATACACAAACAAACACTGTGCGATTGCTCTATTGTTCTTGATTTAAAAGCCTTTGCTATGGTATCATTTCAAAATTGTGATACCTCTCAATATATATAATTGCAGCAAATATATTTCAAGCTACTTAAAACTCTAAAAATATCAAGTTTCATTCCTTTTTTGTGCTTCTGCAGTTTGTAATCAATTAATGAAAAGTTAGTCATTAATAAAAGCCTCAAATGTGGCTAAAAACAATTCTTTAACTTTATTGGAAACATAATAAAACATTAAAATCATATTTCAGTGATCAGAATATGTACTTACTCTCAAGGTTCTTCAATCCTGTCTGCAGAGTGGTTTTGATTTTTCCTGCACTAGCAGTGACTTGTAATGTGAAACCAGGAGGCTTTCACCTCCCTGGATGAATTTCACAATGTCCTTGATTCATTATTGTCCTTACTTGAAACTAAAGCAAAACAGGGTTACCTGTGCGGCAGGTTTTTTTCAATAATTCTTCTTGCTTCCATGCTGATTGTATCAGCAGGTGACATTGGATTAAAAATGTTTATAACATGCTTAAAACATACACATAAACATTTCCACAAATATGCACATCTTTATAAATGTATTTGTGTCTTTGTGTGGACCTTCCACTGACATATTTATTCATGCAGCCTTTTAGATGAGATTTAGATCTGATCAGAAGAGATCTTTGAGGAGACTGTTGTCCCTTTACCACACACACACTCACACACACACACACACACACCCACACACAGTGTAAACGAGGTTGGACTTGGCACCTTAGCATTTAATGCCAGTCTGTGAAAATGGATAAAGCTCAAGTATCTGTTTTCTAATTAAACAGATCTGTCAGAGATCACACCTCAGCCTCATAATAGAATATTGTGTTGATACACTATAAGCATCATGAATCTATAACCCCATAGTTATAAATATAAAGCCACGTAATATAGGTTCAAAATTAAAAACACACCACAGCAGGTTGAGACATGCTCCCGAACACAAATCATACTACATCATTATTGGATCACTCAATTTTCTTCTACTGTTTTTGCTTTAAAATACAAATCAAATTTTTGTCCAAAATTTTACCCCTATTTTAAAACCCTGGCATATTCAGTTCCATTGGTAGCGTTTTATTGCTCAATGGGGCTGTTCCAAAGCTGTGACCTTCTTCTGTATGCAGAGGTCAGGAGATTATTAGACTTTGTAATTTGTTTCATGCTGCCACAGCGCTGCTCTGCAGGTTAGCATGCTAGTTTGTTATTAAATTAGAACCCCATGAAGATACAAGTAGTATTGTGGAACAATGCTACAAATCTGGCTCTTATTTCTATATCAAAGGGATATTTTGGTCTAACCTGCTTTCTTTCTTCAATTAAAAGCATTCACGTGAATTTATTTATTGTCCTTTGACACTTTTTACCTGAGACCTGGAGTTCAGTAGCATAGAGCAAACACCTGATGTTACACTCGATGAGGAAAGCTAGACATTTGCACCTTTAGTTAATGAATAAACAAGCAATTATTTTACACACACACACACACACACACACACACACACACACACACACACACACACACACACACCAAATTGCAAAATTGAAAAAATACTTATAATGATGAATTCCGATATTCACTTTTATGTAGTTTTAATGGTGCAGCATCTGAAAGGTAAACATGACTTTATACATGTAATCAAGAAGGAATTTTGTAATAATGCGACTGACAATAAAAACAAATGTACACAATAAAAACACCCACGACTGTCTACATGATGTTAAAGAAACCAAAATTTATTGACCAGGCCAGCTTCTATTGCTCCATGCCCCAGTTATGATATTGACATGACCATTGTAGGTGTTTTTAGTGGTGAACTGGGATTTGTATAGCACTCTGGACCAGACTGCACTGTGTTTGCTGCCACCTTTCTATCACAGCCAGCGTAAACTTTTATAGCAATTTGTGTTATAAATGCTTTTCAATGCTATCAGGCCAGACACTTCACAAGACCTGCCATGTTTTGATTCAGTCCTATCCCAATTTGTCCCTTGTCAAAGTTGCTCTGATCCTTAAAGACTTTCAGATTTTTTGTGCTTCTGACACATTATGAATCGATGAACCGATGGTTCATAATATATCCCACCCTTTGACAGGTGCCACTCTAAGAAAACAATCAATGTTATTCACTCCTGTCAGTGGTTTTAATGCTATTGCACTCATCACAACCATTTACAGCAAGGTTTTTGTTTAGTACTGTGCTTGCAACAGAGGTATCATGACTTGTTATTGCTCGTCGATTTTGCCAGTTTTTGCAGATTCTTTTTGATTCTCTCTAACAATACTTGACCTTATGTATTGTCTGCTGTTTTGGGATCGCTTTGCAATCTGCTCATTCTTTTAATAAAATCTTTTCCCACAGCTGTCTCTCTATCTCCCACCTAACAATTGGCACATGCAGTCCAGCTTAAGAAATAGCAAACTGCCACTTCAAGTTGCCCTTATGTCCGCTGGTAATTATTTTTCTCTGACTTTGAAAATGTACAGTTACTATACTCGCACCTAATCATTAGAAGCAACTCAAGTTACCAGAATGACATTGGCAATGATAGTTTAAGACCTTCCCTGTGCATAATGAACTTTAGCCTTAGATTACAGTCTTTGATTTGAAAACAATCAATACATGTTTCAAGTAGGTGACACTGTCTCTGGAGGGGGATAGTAGAGAAGCCAATCATGTGCCAGGTGTACAATGCATTTAATCACTGTCTGAACCTGGACTGCTGAGGTTTGGAAAAAGACCAGATGTGGTTTTTGTACTAATCTTCAAATGAGCCCAAGAGAGCCTCAGATTCTAGTTTTGCAGTTCATTGCCCAATGAAGTATCCTGCTGTTGTAGCCCATCCACCTCAAGGTCAATGGTTTGTGCTTGTTGAGATGCCTTTCTGCTTATGATGGTTGTACGTGTAAATACTAGATTTACTGTATCCTTCCTGGATCTACCAAGGAGTTTCCACTCACAGGATTGTCGCTCAGTGTGCATGATTTTATACTGTGCCTCCACTGATATTTGCAAAACGTTGTGCACTTTCACAAAGCAATAATTAAGGAGTTTGAGTCACCCGAGAATTGTATTAGCCCGAAAGACTACATGGTTTTGTGCTGACTATGAGTAAACAACCTTTGTCTTTCATACTCCCATAATTCTATAAAGATATCAAAATTTAATTTTAAACTGATACTGAAGAAGTGCACACTGTTCCATTATTTTTTTTTAAAGAAAATTACACCTTTTCCGGTACTTTTAGAAGACAAAAGTATTAATCAAGCTAACCTAGACCTAATACAGGTTGTATCACAGCTATAAATCGAATCTTTTTTGTGGTTATTAAAAACCTTCCTAAAGCTGTGAGTGAGCGTGTTAATTAAATCACCGTGAAGTCAACCAAGCCCAGAGTGATAAACCCATCTGGCTGCCTGACAGGCTTTGTGTGGTTATAAAGCCAAAGCCAAGTCAGGATTTATAAAAGAAAAGTAAAAGTGGTTATTAGTGTAGTGATAAATCATTACTCGTCAGTGTATAGTTTTGCGTGCACATTTGTGTACGTGTCTATGCATGGCCTTATTTCCCAAATTAAACTGTGTAATGCACAACATTGTAAAACAGCTTTGCCCTTCTGAGACACACACAGTACTTCCCATAACAAAGACTCAATCCATGTGATTGTGTACATGTTCACGTGTGTATGTGAGACATCAGGGCTGACTCTAACTGCAGACAATGCCATTGAAGTTTATAGCCATGCCGGGGCGTGTTTATTCAATAAAGGGCAATTGCGCTGCAGTGTGGCGTCAGCTGCCTGAAGGTAATTCGATTATTTGATATAGGGACATGTCGTCCTGCTAAAATGCCTTTGAATTTGCCCTTAATACAGCCTCAGAGCTTTAGCTGTCTCCCTCTACTTAGGAGACCTGGAATTTGAGTTAACAAAGCATACAGACTTCATCTAAACCTCAGCACTGGCTTTTATACATTGATAAGTTACTGGCTTATGGCTCCACGACGTCTTTCCAACCTTTCCATTTAAACTTAATCTGATTGTAGTACGAGTCACAAATGCTTTAATGCTACTTAACTGCAAAAAGTTAATCTTCAATGATGTCATTTGCAATGGCTGTTATGCACTGCAACTATCTGTATATTTATCTACTTGGCCCAAGATCCAAACATCCATATTAATATTTGAACTTAAACCCAAACTAACACGCCTTGCAATTACTAAGAATGCTGTAAATACCATGAACATGGGTAGTTCATTAACACTCGGGCACATGTCATACCTACAACCGCTACCTTCTTAAAGGGGCTGCTCCGGTCCGTAACTCATAATACATTACCGCTAAATTGAAACCCCCAAGCTAGCAAAAGGAACAAAAAACACAGTAGATTCACGTTTTTATTATATTTAAGAAATACTTATTTAGTTTTTATGCCGGTCGTGTAATTTTATTTTGTTGTATTTATCTGCCACACCTTAAAGTCCAGTCTGTGAAAATATTGTCTGGCATTAAACCGGTCCGTGGCGCAAAAAAGGTTAAGGACCACTGCATTACCATGATCATGGTCTTTGACCTGCAAGCTTACGGTAATTTCTCACTGCTACTACCAGACTACATGATCAGAGTAAACATCAGAGGAATTAGAGGAACTAACATTGTGCTTTCTGTATACAAATTTATTTTTTCAACTATTTAGAATGCATTATCTATTCATTCTCAAAAGATGTATACATTAATTGGCTTAATAACCTACACTTAAATTACAGTGTAATTCTGAATCAATTTCCTGTGCTTTTAATAAAAAAATATTGTATTTTCCTCAGTCTCCTTAAAAAATATTTTACCAGCAGTCAATCAATTTTAGTTAAGATCAAATGTTAAATAGGAAAATATATGTTAGAATTTTTTTTTTCAACTTAGGCTACATCTACACTAATTCAGATAAATTTGAAAACAGTGTTTTCGTCTAAAAACGCTTATGTTCTGTACTATGCATGTGCAAATCATAAAATGCTTCGACCTGCGTCATTTTAGCCTGGTGTTTATTTGCTTTTCTGCTCTTTACAATTTTCTAAATGTATCCACTTTGGAATTTTTTTTAACTGAAAAAACACATCTCAGTGTGGACAGAATGCCAAAACGGAGAGAAAAATATGCGTTTTCAAACTAAAATGTACTAATGTTTACATGCCCTTAAACAGCTTGTTTAAGAATGGTGTTTCTTGTTTTGAGCTCTTGGTGTTCTTGGTGTTCACCTGTGAAGACAGCATTTGTTGTTAAAAATTGACATGAAGTCCAGAGAGCTGTCTATGGGATAAAAGCAAGGCATTGTGTAGCTGAGTAAAAGAGGAATGATCGGTCAGAGCCAAATCATTTAGGAATGTCCCAAAAAGAACAAAAGGATCTGCTAATCATCCAAAACATATGAGCTCTAGGCCCAGTGGAGGTAGTGTCATGGCTTGGGCTTGCATGGCTGCTTCTAAAACAAACTAACAAATTATTTATTGATGCTGTAACTCATGATGATAGCAGTAGAATGAATTTCAAAGTCTACAGAAGAATTCTGTCTGCCAATTTACAGAGAAATGCAATCTATCTAATTCTGAGGAACTTCATCATGCAGCAAAGCAATAACACAAAGCACATGTCAACATAACAAAGGACTTCATCAAGTAAAAAAGGAGGAAGGTTTAAGACTGGCTAACTCAATTACTAGACTTTACCCAGGTGAGCAGCATTTCATCTCCTGAAGAGTAGACTGAAGGGAAACCTCCCAGAAACTAAACAAATAAAAGAAGGTGCAGTATAAGTATGAAAAATCATCATACATGAAGAATGTGACATTTTAGTGCCGTCTATGGTTGTTTGCTTCATGCAAATTAATTCAAGCAATTTTAAAGAGCCTCATTATTCAATAGATATATGCTTATGTTGATTTGCTTGCACCACTATCAAAAAGCATTCACCGCCCCTCTTAGTTTCCAAAGAGCTATTATTGCATCTAGTGATAAGTAATGGGAATTGCAGCAAAAGGCTAGTAGAGGTCCATTGTGCTACAGACATTCTTCACCCCTTGATAGCTTTTCAGTGGAGGAAATGCAATTAATTACAGGATTGCCAGGCATGTTTAACAATACCAAGCAGATGCCTAGATCCTACTTTATAGCTAACACCTGTTGCTGAACCTGTCAAATCTGGTATATAATATTACCTTAAACACAGTTTTTATGCCTAAAACCACACAATGAGCTAGCAAACGGAATGCTGGATGAATGTTTAGTAGCCTTTAGCATATGTCAGACAATTTAGTTTTGTTTGAGGCTATGTTGTTATTAATTTGGTCCTGCCCCATTGAATTACTTATACATTTCTAATATGGTTACAACTTAGACTCCCCTTAGAAGTACACGTGGCTTCCAATTCACAATTGAAACTTTCATACTTTACATTTGTTTAAGGCGTACTGTTTGGTGCAATACATCTGGTAAAGTTTCCATTCAAACTTTTCACTAAAGATTATAGTATTGGCACCCTGGTTTTACACTGCCATTACCATACCTGGTACACTGCCATTAAAACAACTTTGTTGTGGCTCTAGTGCAGTACTGTAAGAAAAACACATAGCAATCCCAATGGTTTAATTTTTATATCTTTTAAATAGTTTTGCAATACTTGTAGCACCTACTATCCCCCAGAGCTATTATGACTATTATGACTATTATTACTATTATGACTAATAGCATGAAAAAAACTGACTTATGCACTTGACATAAATATATTTTTATCTGGATTTGGATTTACTACTGAACTGTGCTCATTGCATTTGCTAGAAAAGTGGCATAACTGTATTCATATACTGTATAATGATCCAGTAGAGGGCACCAAATCATTAGTACATGTAAGAAACGTTTTTAAAAGTGCGTGCGTGCGTGTGTGTGTGTGTGTGTGTGCGTGTGTGCGTGCGTGCGTGTGTGTGAAATATGTGCAGAGCGTATGTGTAAAATGTGTGGAGTTGTAATCACAGGTACATATGAAGTGTGTCCCAATGAGGGTTATGAGGAATGTACAGTCTCAGTATGTGGTACGTGAGGTGTCTGATTGGCAGATGGTTTTTCTCTACTGTGCTTCTCTTCTAGCTCTTCTACTCAGTGACGTTTTTTCCATTACACTCCTGATACTCTTCTGCTGCCTAGCCATGTGCAGATGCATGTGTGTGTGTGTGTGTGTGTGTGTGTGTGTGTGCATGGAAGTGAGAATGAGAATTTATCTCTAAGGAGGAACTATCACCAGGTTTTAAGGTAATATGTGTTTTCTGCTAACATGCCTCCAGTTTTCCATAATCAATAGTGTACTTTAACACAGTCTTAAACCAGTGTTTTAGTTTAGTTTGAAATTAAATCTTTGAATAATGATGCTGAATAAAAATGCAAATACCCATAAATCACCTCTACTTAACTGCAGGCATATTACAGGACTTTTATAAAGCTTGTACTTCAGCACTTTTGTTGCAAAATCTGATTCAATTCAGCAATTGTGTAATTTTAATTTTTAAAATTTTTAATATACTGTATGAATGTGTAGATTTTAATCTTCTTAATTACATAAAATGTATTACATTTATTATATCAATATATAACAGTGACAGGCCGTGCATTTGGTACCTGGGACTTCAGTGGGGACTTACTCGACTTAATCCACCTCTTAATACCACCACTATCACGTCGCAATTATAGAAATCATCAATACTATACAAAAACGCAATATAACTATGTGTGGCATTACAGAGAGAGAGGCATTTAGCATATGGAGGGTGAATACCATTTTACTAAGGCAAGCTGCAAACCTCTATACTACAACCACAACTGTGCCACCAACATCATCTGGAGCAGTTCAGAACAATATTTGTCTAATAACATGACAAAAACATAAATGCTCCTCAGAGCTCATAGGCACCGGTATGGAAGTGGTGAACAAACCCTTTAAGGGTAAGACAAGCTAGCTAGCTTCTCATGATGTCTAGCTTTACTTGAAAATGGATTTTTAAGAATTTCCGAGAACAAATCAATTTCTCTTCCTCTGTCAGCCATTGTGGGCAATAGAAAATCTTAGATGTATTAATGTGCAGAGTGCTACAGATGTGTTTTTCCAGTGAAACTTGTAACAGTTTCTCTCTGGCCAACGAATCAGAGGACGGAAAGAATGCTATACTGGGTCAGCTAGCTAAAAAAATCTGATTGGTTAAAGAAACAGACCCCTTGCTAATTAGTCTAAGGTACATGGGCCAGCACTACTGATTCTGAAGGCCCTGGGCAGATTAGATTGCCATGGCAGCACATAGAGGCTGAAATCTGATTGGACAAAAAATCTAACATCCACATCCACGTACTGGAAGCAATGCAACCAAGAGAAATGCTACGAAATAAAGAGAATAAAATTAATACATTAATAAAATTTCATGAAAGAAATAATAAAATTTAGGTTGTAAATGTAGGTCAGTGCTTCTGATAGTGTTTAGGCAGGCAGAGAAGGCCTTGTGTATATGTGTGTGTGTGTATATATATATATATATATATATATATATATATATATATATATATATATATATATATATATATATGTGTGTGTGTGTGTGTGTGTGTGTGTGTGTGTGTTTGTGTGTTTGTGTGTGTGTTTGTGCGCATGGGTTATGGGTTGCTTACCAATGCAGGCACTTTTACTAAGATTGAAAAGAATTACACATTTAGCGCCTTCCATGCTGTAGTGCAAATAATATAAAATATACAAAAGTATGAGAATTCACAGGGGATGAAAAAACTACAATTACTGTCGAGCTAAACTAGAAAAAAAGATAAAATAACCTCTGTGGAAATATCCCATAATATGTAGGAATTAATTGATTTGATTCCATATCCAACCTAATTTATAATTTCTCTTCAGTTTCTACTTCTTGTTCTCTTGGTCTCTCCCTGTTTACTCATTATTAATGGATGAAATGTGGTTGAAGTGTGCACCAGACTCCATCTGTGTGCGAGAACATGTGGTGACTGAACACAACTCATCTGTTTTTAACCTGTTCATCCAGCAGATTACATCCATAATTATGTAAAAGTTGTTTGCCATGTTTGTTTTAAAGACACATAACAATCTGTCATTTATTTCCTAACAATAATTTCAGTTCACTGCTGTTTTGATTAGAATGGTTTGGAATAATATTACCCACTTAGTGTAATAACATGGATGATTGACAGTCATGTGCATTAAGAGTCACTCTTGTTATCGTATTGTACTCTTATGGGAGATGCCAGGCCTGCGACTGAACCTTTGTCTCACCATCCTTTGAGGGAAAACCAATACCAAAACATTCAATTAAGGCCATTAAGTGCAACATATTCCAGAGGAAAAGGTTTATTTTTCTTGTGGAGTGTGGTCCTCTTTAACTGTAAAAATTATTGCAATAATTAAATCTACTATTCAAATATTAGGCTTAATGTATAATATATAAATATATAATAAAAACCATTAATGCAACACACATTTATTCAATATGATCATATTTAATCATTAAATATTTGTTTTACTGATGCACACATCCGGCAAGTAAAAACGTCTGTGTGGAAACATAGCAAAGGTTCCATTTGTTGTCCTGATGATTTATGTTATTTAAAACACCATAATTAATTTAAATCATTTACATGTATATTTTGTCTTCATGCTCTATGTTGAGTATGGTTTCACTAATAATAAACATGCATTTGCATAAAGCATTCATATTTGTCCATGCTCATGTTAATTAGAGTATTAAAAACAGATAAAATGTTAGATTAAGTTGCGATTAAATATGATATATGTATATATGTATATTATGTATTAAAGGATTGTGCTTTTGAATGTATCTGGTCAGAAGTTTGTGAATTCAAATCCTAGCACCACTAAGCTGCCACTGCTGGGCCCTTAAACAAGGCCCTGAACCCTCAATTGCTGAGATAAGATGCTGAGATGAGATAATTTTAAGTCACACTGGATAAGGACATCCTCCTAATTTTGCAACCAATGTCTATGCCACAGCTCTTCTTTAAACAACCTCTCACTTTATCTTTAGTCCAGAGTGTCAGCACAAACTCATTTTAATTGTTAAGAATGCTGTGCATATCCATGATGCTACTAAATGACCACATTCTCTGCTTGAGAGAACACACACATTAACACATGTCAGTTTGTTATTACATTCGCCTTTATTTTTTTGTAGCGGCTTCTTTTTGGTAAAGTACACATCCCAGTGACATATGTTTGGCGTGGCTTGTTCTCCTGCTATATAAATCTGACTTAACACTTTGGTTTATTTCTCAGTGTTTGTAGATCTGTTTGTGTGCTTACTTTGTTTGCCTTACAGTTTTGTAGCTTTTTGGTTAGTGTGGCTATAATGAATATGTACTGTAAGTGTCTTAGTGAGAATGTGTGTGTGTGTGTGTGTGTGTGTGTGTGTGTGTGTGTGTGTGTGTGTGTGTGTGTCCGTTTGTGTATGTGTGACTTTGGCTTACTGGCATGGTTAAAAAATTGTGCATAAGGCCACCTGGAGTTCATGCTCTGTTCCTCAGAGACAGACCATACAGTACACTCACCATGGCAACCCACAGGACAATGGCTCTATTATGGGCTTTCCATCTACCTGCTTTTATGCAAATTTTGAATGTGGGCATCATAAAACATGAATGGAGAAGAAAGAAATTCAAACAATGCCCCATATGGCCAGTTTTCGATTTGGATGAAGTGGAAAACTTACCATGAATTTTGAAATAATAGGTGATAAGAAAAGTCTATTTTCTGTAGTGGTCATGCCTTGACAATACTTTGTGGCTATGATTATTATTAATAAAAGTGCTATGCAAATAAAATGTAACTGACATGTACCTACAATAACATTTATGTAGGCAAAAATTCTAACGAGCTGTCAGTAGTTGGATCCGCTTTTATTAATGAATGTGTAGGCTTCATGTAGTTGTCATAAAGCGCTTATAAAAGTGTTATACAGCCCTATGAACCTGCCACTTAATTCAAGTGATGCCAGTATTTGAATCATGACTGATCAACACCCATATGCCCCTGTGCAGTAATGCAATTATCCAATCAAGTAGCAGCAGCACAAGGCATAACATCATGAAGACACAAAATACTCCAGCTAACATTCATATAAAAACTGATCTCAGTACCCTGGACTGCATGCTTCATAGGGCTATATTACACTTGACAGTCTTCACAAATGTCATAAAGACCTATGAAACCTGCGAAGTCACTTGATGCCCAACATTATTTTGTTTGACACATCTTGCTGTTAGTGAGGTCGAACGAGAATGGTCAGACTAGGTCAAGCTGACAGGAATATTATGGTGCTCAGTTAAATCCACATTGCGACCAAATCCTATCAGCCAAGAACAGGAGTCTGAGACTACATTGTACAATGTATTCTTCAACTTTTTTCTTCAACAGTCCAGTTTTGGTTAACCTGTTATTTTATCAATTTAATAATCAACAGGTTTACAGGTGATCCATTTTTTGTGGCCAGTGTATGTATCTCCAGACTTTATGATTACATAATATGGGAGCGATTGAGCACCCTTACACATACAAACTTTCTTTCGGCTTCACCTGTTAGGGGTCGCCACAGCGACGTTTTGATTTGGCACATGTTTTACGCTGGATGCCCTTCCTAACGCAACCCTTTCCCAATTTATCCGGGCTTGGGACCGGCACTGAGAGTGGCTGGGGATGGTTCTCTGACCGGGGATCGAACCCGGGTCGCAGCGGTGAGAGCGCTGCATCTTAAACACTAGACCACCAGGGGACCTTACACATACAAAGATGTGCCTGTCAATGTTAATGCATTTAAACCAGTCAATTAAAACAGCTGAGTGCTTTTAAAAATTAAATTGTATTTCAGTCATCTATTTAAATTTGATTGCAGCTACATCAATACCATGTCTATGCCGTGTACAGTCCTTTATGAGCAACTGATTCTTTTCCATCTCACCAGGACTTGCAACAATCAAACAGTTCATGTGTAGAGATATACAGAGCGAAAGAGAGCGCTGCAGATTTTTCACAGCAAGTAACATGTTGCTGTGTGTCCTGCATAGCTGGCTTAGATAGACCTCTTTGTCTGTGCATGTATGTGAGCAAGTATCTGTGTGTGTGTGTGCCGATGTTTTGCTAATGCTATGTAGCAGCAGTAGTGACCATGCACAGCATAGGTGAGCTTGACTAGTCACTGGGGTTTTGTTTATTGTGTTTACACCCTACTGCTCCAGGTGCTTCATCTGTGCCCTAGGCCTTGCTGTCTGTGGAGAACATGACAGCACTTCAGTGCAGTTAACATCAACATGAATCCCACCCCCACACATATACTTCTACATTACTCATTTGTCAGACACTTTAACCCAAAGTGTCTGAGGTAAAATCTTACTCAGCTTCTGAAATGAGTGGTGACCAGTGCACCTACAACCCTGAAATAATAGTGTTGAAGCTCTGCCTTAACACAACCACAACTCCACCTTGATAAGGCCACATCACAGATATGATATGTATCACTTGGTCAGCTTTCAGTCTGAAACCAAGATTTTCTTTATAGTGAGCTGCATTTTAGCCATCCTGCCCCAGATTTTAAATGCTGTCAACAGTATCAGTACAGCAGCTTACACTTTTGACCCAGAATACCAATGCTCTTCTTATAAATTTAACCATGTTTTGGCCTCAAAAATGTCATTTGATATTGGGGAATACATGCACAAGACTGAACATTTTGGAGTACGGAGCTCTGTGGCAGTTCTGGGACTTTACAATCCCAATTTTTAATATTTTGCAATTCACAGTGGGACCCTGACTGCACACAAACACACACATATACACACACAGTATCTCTTTAGCTACATCTCTTAACCTTTCCCCAGAGCCTTTGCCTAGAACCTCGATATGCTGACTGCAGTCTAGTCTTTCTGACTGCAGTCTAGTTAATACATTAAAATTAATGGAACAGCTTTTACAATGCTGACCTGAAGATGTTCCTTTTTCAGGTAAACATTGCATTACACCACTGTTTAATCCCTGTCATTGTCTCTGAACATACATGCTTGTCCAAATATCTGTGAGCCTGTGCCCACTGTAGCTTCCTGTTCCTGGCAGGCAGGAGTGGAACTCAGTATGGCCTTCTGCTGTTGTAACCCATCCAGCTAATAGATCTATATGTTTGGTGTTCTGACATGCTTTTCTGTTCATTTGAAGATTTTGGTTTATTTTTTATTATTTTATTAATTTTAAGAGTTTGGTGTACTGTAGCCTGTCACCTAGAACCAGTCTGACCATTCTCCTTTGACCCTTTTTACTGCTACTCACTGGATTTTTTTGTTTTTCACATCATTATGCATTGACTCTAAAATACATAAAATTTCCAATGGATACACAGTCTCTGAACTACTCAAAACTAAACCAGAACATATATTTTTTTAATTCAGATTTTAACTGAAATTAACTATTGTTGTATCACCTGAGCTTCACTGTATAATACGGCAAACAAATTAATACAAAAATCGCACATGTATGCAACAAATAGAAGAGCACATTTCCAAAAAGACATTTACACTACTCCCCCAGCTAGCTAGTCGATCAAGGTTGCCAGTCACGTACATGCCTACAGGGCAATAACGCATTCCAGAAATGTGTAAAGGGCAGTAAAGGGGATAGATCTCCACTAACCAGAGCCATGCATTGCTAATTATCCCCCACTGTACCCAGCACAGCTGGTGGAGTCAAATGCACAGTACAGGCTTGCACAATAATAACTCTGGCTTTTTGGCAGAATTATCTGTAGAGAAAAGGCTCTATATCGATTTTAGATCTATAGATTCTTTTTTTAATAATCAAGTCGTGTTTAATCTTTTGAAGAATGGTTGGTTATAGTAAAGTGGGGTTAAATCAGTTATAAAAAGCCAATTACTTAGTGAAATTTTATGTTTCAATAATTGAATAAAAGGTTAGACATAAATTAATGAAACATTGCACGCTTAAAGGTATTAAGATAAACAAACAAGTAAATGAATTATTTATAAATTGATTTAATTGTAAAATGTAGCCAAGTATTAGAATTGTTAATATATTAGGTCTATTTGCTATAAAATTGTAAATGAGTGTCACTCAATATAACAAGTCAAAACTTAATTTAATTATAGCAAGAAAATACACCAATATTTACTCCCACTTACATTTTAGTAACAATTATTCATATCAGGGTTGTGGCAGATTACAAATACACCCTGGATGGGGTGCCAATTCATTATAAGGCATTATATGCACATACATTTTCACACATTCACTTACACCTAGAGGCATTTACCTTAGCTAGTCCAACTATTTGGATGTCTTTGTTAGGTGGGACACAACCTTGAGAACCCAGTGGGAACCCATGCAAACATTCAGAAATTCCACACAGAACCTGCAGCTATAAGCCGCAACATTACACACCATGACAACATGGCACTTGTACTGAATAAATTTTTTTTACTTGAATATTTTATGAATTAGTTTCCTCAAATTAAGCAATCAATCAACGTTTTCAATTTCAATATCATCAAAAGCAGAACAACGTTTAATTATATATCTTTGTTACTTTTAAGAGTTTTATTTTAATACTTAATGTTTTATGAAAGACTGTTCTATTCTTACATCCCTAAAGGTTACACTGCAGACAAATTCTTATATTTCCAGATTTCTAAAGGCTCTGTTCTATACAGATTTTTATATAACAATAAAAAACGTTATAATATAGTGGCCTGACTTTAGATTCAATAGTCAATTATTTAAGGTCTCTAGTGAGAAAGCACAATAACATTAAAATATACATTTTTAGGACTAGATCAAATAGATTACACATATAAGATAACAGAATGTGTGAGAGATTTAACAGATCAAGGCTTGTGTGCCAAGCTACAGTCGGCCCTCCACGCCGTAGTTGTAACATTTACAGATTTAATTGGCATTAATAATTAAATGGAAACTATATCAAGCTTATATAATTATGAAGTATAAATAATAATATATTATAATAAATCATAATTATAATAATGCATAAAACATTTATTGTAAATCAATTGTGCTTTACATGCCATGTAACTTTTCCTTCAATGGCTGCTACATACAATGACTTTCATACTTGCTAACAGTTGAAAATAGAAGTGCCTGTTCTATGTTTGCAGTTAGGTGGCTGTGACATTGTGTCAGTCTCTGACTTCACGGTAGAGGTCTCAAGGTTTCAGATAGACTAGAGTTGCATAGACAGACACTCTGTCTCTTTTGGGCTGTTAGCATTAAGAATTCATGACTTAATTTTGTGAGTCATTAAATACAGTTATACTGTAAACCATACAAAATGATAAAACCATACAAAATGATAAAACCATACAATTTTCACTGGTTTTATCCCACGCACTTCACAAGTGACCTCCTAGATCATGTTAAGAACCTATTTAGCTCTAAAGGAAACCAATCAATGTAATGGTGGTATAACAGTGGCCACAGATTGGTCTTTAATTTCCTATAATTGCAGAAATCTTCTATATATCTATTTTAATGTTCATATATGCATTCACCAAACAAAATTACATTTAAGGCATTCGGTAGATGTCTTATTGCATTCATACAACTGAGCAGTTAAGGGTTATGGACCTTGTTCAAAGGTCTAGGAGTGGCAGCTTGGTAGTGGTGGGATTTGAACTCACAACCTTCTGACCAAAAGTCCAACATTCTAACCAATGAGCTAATGCTTTCCCCTGTGGCAGTTACAATAGAAATGCTGTGTTTGATCCACTAAATATAAACCTTTGAAGTAAAACTGTGAACAGACATCTAAAGATTCAGATTTGAACATTTAGAATTCATGTAATATGTTTCGCCCCTCCATATTTAGCATGGCTTTCCTATGTTTTATTTATTGCTTATCATAATTTTAAATTCTATCCTTCTGTCCTTCTACCCAGTTACTGTTCCCAGTACCCCCATACCAAACACCAGAATAGTAACACTGTTACAGAGATGGCATGTTTAGTTTTGGGCAGTTTATGGTTGGTTTAGCAGTCTAAGTATTTAGTAATAGTTAGTAGGCTTTTTATAATGTAATGCCATATCTCACTCATTAGAGTTCTATGAATTATGAGTGAGATCAGACTGGCAATCAGAGTTGAGAATACATTTTCTTGGCCCCAGGGGGTCAAAATATTTGCTGGCAGAACTCCTAAACCAATAGGACTCTCCAGCTTCAGGCATATTTATGAAAAACTGACCTCTTTTTAATATGTGACTATTTGGAGCTCACCCTTAATATAGAACTAGAACAAAATAAAATTTCATTTATGTCATGTTTTGATTCATGCTGCTTGACTCATGCTTAGGAAGAGTGGAGGAGGAGACTGAGGATTTCCTGAAACATGTACTTTTCTAGTTATTTATCTGTCAATGCTGCCTACACCATAATATGTTTATAATTAATTTAAGTCATTTTCAGAACAGATTGAGTTGTCAAAGACATTAACTAAGTACCACAAAAGTATTGTTTGACCTTAACCTGGATTTTACAATTTATTAAATTTTTTTAATGGAAATATCAGTTTCCACATTGCTGTTAATAGGAAGAAGGAAAGCGTGCAGTTTTCCTTCCTGTCGTGCTCTTATATATGCCCTTCCACAAATCACAGCCCCTAAAGTCATATAAAACATCACTTTAGATAGAATAACAACTCCATTTAAATCATACAATGCCTCTTTTTAAAATCATGCATCTCTTAGTGTAGCTCATAAGACATATCTCCCACAAATGAATCAATGCTGCGTAGCAGCACTTAATATTAGATCTGCTTAGTAATTTAAATAGAAGCTCAAATAGCACTAGGATTATTGTGAAAGGTTTGCGAGAGCCAAGAGAGATAGAAACCGAATAAAACAAAGAAGCAGCTGTAAAAAAAGAGAGAAATTGTGCGCATGTCACATTGTCAAGTATTCCATTTGTTATACTCACCTAATTTTAAATGACTTTTAGAATCCTAGAATCCCTAGGTTGTAGAATAATACATATGTGTGTTCTTGTAAATTGTCATTTAAACTGTCATGTAGAGACCAGACACAATTGAACAATTGTAGACAGTTTATAAATTGGAAGCTGTTTTATTTTTGCTGTTTCAACAAAACCAATGTGCAAATTGTTTATTTTCATATTTCTTTCTAGAAGCAAACCCGACAAGGAAAAGCAGCCTGCAGTTCAGTGCAATTTATTCATGCAGAAAACTTACAGAAGAGAATGAAATGCGAAAATGGAAGGTAGAATAATGGTGGAGAGATGGGCTGCATAGACTAGGATTGATGTTATAGCTGAAAGTGTTCAAACTATGGTGGTATTCCAGACAGTGGTGGCTTAATGGTTAAGGCTCTGGTTATTGATCAGAATATTGATCAGAAGACTTGTGGTGTCATGGCTGACAATGTGCTTTGAGACAACTTTCAAGCAAGCTGAATAAATAAATCTCACGCTGCTGTAACGTATATGTATTCTGACATTATATAATATGGTTGAAAGCTGAGCTCTAGACTTACAGTCAGCATGTATCAGTGATTTGCACATGTATAAGGTTTAATCAGCCTTTTCTTACCCAAGGCCTAGACTTGTCAATGAACCTAACATCAGTCTGAAATCATATGCATACATTGATTTATGTGTAAGCATATTTTTCTATTAATTATTTTTAGTAATTCAGACATTAGTACATATGTTTAATCAAGTCCCATTTACCATAATTTTATTAACACTATCATGAAAGAGGCACTACACAGATGCAGATGCAAAATGTCAAAAGTACAAAAAATGTGAATCAAGCTCAGAATCAGAAAACAGGCACTGGGTCATTTGATCACCCGACAAAAGAAACCAGGCTAGACAGGAATCGAAATGCGGGTCAAAAAGAGGTCAAGAGCATCAAAACAGAAAATAAGAAAATATGAAATGGTAATGACAGAGACAAGAGAAACTTAGCGCAAACATTTTTTTGCAAGAAAACATGAGGGTTTAAATATACAAACTAATCAAGTGCAAACAGGTTTAGCCATTACTGGTGCCTTCAGTCAAGGTCTTCAATCGTCGCCTTGAAGGTAGCCAGGGACTCCGCTGTAAGGACATCTTGGGGAAGTTCATTCCACCACCTCGATGCCAGAAAAGAGAAGATCCTTGAAGTATACTTACCTCTCATTCTGAGATAAGGTGGTATCAGTCGCACAGTGCTGGAGGATCTCAGACAGCGTGGTGCAATGTGAGGTGTGATGAGGTCTCTGAGGTATGATGGCGTTGGTCCATTTTTGGCCTTGTAGGCAAACATCAGTGTTTTGAATCTGATACATGCAGCTACTGGAAGCCAGTGAAGGGAGCGCAGCAGTGGGGTGGTGTGGGAGAACTTGGGCAGATTGAACATGAGTCGTGCAGCTGCGTTTTGGAGTCATGAAGAGTTATTTGGAGATCTTGGCCTGGAGATGAATCACCTAGGATAACCAGCAGTTTTGTTTTGCTGGGGTTGAGTTTTAGTTGATGAGCACTCATCCATAAAGATATGTCTAATGGAGGGAAAGAAAAGATTAGTTAAGTGTCATCTGCATAGCAGTGGTAAGAAAACCGATGTGAGGATATGACTTCACCAAAGGAGTGGGTATAGAGGGAGCAAAGGAGGGGACCAAGTACCAAGCCTTGTGGGACACCAGTGGTGAGTCTGCATGGGGCAGATGTGGATCCCCTTCATGTTACCTGGTATAAGCGACCTTCCAGGTAGGAAGCAAACTATTCCCACGCTGTTCCGCAGATACCGAGGCTCTTGAGGGTAGACAAGAGAGTCTTGTGTTTGACTGTGTCAAATGCTGCTGAAAGGTTCAGGAAGATTAGTACAGATGACAGCTTGGCTGATCGAGCAGCATGCAGTTTATCAGAAACAGCCAAAAGGGCCATCTCTGTGGAATGTGCTACTTTGAACCCAGACTGGTTAGGATCATGGAGGTTGTTCTGTGAGAGATAGACAGGCAGTTGGTTAAAAACAGTGCATTCCAGAGATTTAGAAAGAAAGAATAGAAGTGATACCTGACTGTAGTTGTTGATGTCTGATGTGTCCAGAGCAGGTTTCTTTAGGATGGGAATGACCCTTGCTTGCTTTGAGGTAGATGGCACATTGCCAGATGTTAATGACCCATTGATGATTGTGGAGATGAAGGGCAGGAGATCTTGTGTGATTGTCTGAAGCATAGTTAACGGGATTGGATCCAGAGGACAGGTGGTGGGATTGCAGGATTGGATGACTTGCATTAACTCATCTTCTGTTAGGGTTGAGAAGCTTGACAAAGAAGTAGTGGATTGCTGACTGTGTGGTGTAGTCATTGTTGGGGAGGAAATGAGGGACTGGCAGATTTCCTTAATCTTTTCATCATAGAAGGAGGCAAAGTCATTAGCAGTCAGGGAGGATGGAGCAGGTGTGGCAGGGAGGTTGAGTAGTGAAGAGAATAATAATAATAATAATAATAATTCGTTACATTTATATAGCGCTTTTCTGCAGCACTCAAAGCGCTTTACATATGAAAGGGGGGATTCTCCTCAACCACCACCAATGTGCAGCATCCACCTGGATGATGCGACGGCAGCCATATTGCACCAGAACGCCCACCACACACCAGCATATTAGTGGAGAGGAGATAGAGTGATATAGCCAATTAATATGAGGGGATGATTAGTAGGCCAGCGGGCAAGTTTGGCCAGGATGCCGGGGCACACCCCTACTCGTTTTCGAAAGACATCCTGGGATTTTTTAATGACCACAGAGAGTCAGGACCTCGGTTTAACGTCTCATCCGAAGGACGGTGCTTTTTTTTAAATTTATTTATTTTTTACAGTATAGTGTCCCCGTCACTATACTGGGGTGTTAGGACCCACACAGACCACAGGGTGAGCACCCCCTGCTGGTCTCACTAACACCTCTACCAGCAGCAACCTGGTTTTTCCCAGGTGGTCTCCCATCCAAGTACTGGCCAGGCTCAACCCTGCTTAGCTTCAGTGGGCAAGCTGTCTTGGGCTACAGGGTGATATGGCTGCTGGAGAAGATGTTGTGGAGCTTACAAGTATCTTGTGCAGAGGCCTTGAGCTTTTCCTTGTAGAAGGCAGGCTTTAGACTAAAGTACATGTTGCTTGAAACTGTTGCTTTAATTAATCAGATTTTGAGTTATCAACTCCGAGGCCATCAAGCAGGCATACAATAATGTGGGCATTTTCACGTCTTTTGATTGGATGGTCAGAGAGCTGGCAAAGTGCATCTGTAGCAAACCGCTATATATGAAATATATTCATGTGGATTTAATAGCAGTTTTTTCTTTCCACAATGGCTGACAGAGGAGAAGAATTGGATTTGGTTGCAAATACAGTTACAAGGCCAGTTTTTTCATAAACCAGTTATATTTCTGTTTTCTCTCCTGTAGAATTTGCACACAAAGACACAATTCGTCTCAATTTCCATTTCCCAGAAAAACCATAATGTACAGAAAAATGCACAAAAATGCACAAAAAGCCTAAGGTCATTTGTTTTTTGTTTGTGTTTTTCTGTATGATATCGATGATTTCTATAGCTGTGGCATCATAATGATGGAATTTAGACATCAACTGTTCCAGGTAGGACACCACTCGTGAGTGAAATACGGTTCCACAGTGGCAAGTATTACAGTCGAACCCACTTATCTCGACCTCGGTTATCTCGCCAACTCTATTAAGTCAACGTTTTTGAAGTGAAACCACCAAATTCTCGCTTTGTCTAAGCATTTTCTCATGGTTATGTCGATTCTTTTATGTTTTATGTCGATTCTCGATCGGCACTGTGCAGCCGCAGAAGAACTCGCGGAAGTGGCGGAAAAAATCAAGCCTTACAGATGCTACAGGTGTAGGATACTTTTCAGAGTTGTGTCAGAATGAAATGACTCGAGAATTTAATTTTGACACTGGTTAGCTTTTTGTAAAAACGAACTACACCCCGCACGTTTTTAGTGGCAGGTGGTTTCCTGACAGTTAACAAACATGTATGTACATATTTTTAGCATGCCTTCATCAAACAAATCGCAGCAACGCTGTTGTGTAAAAAAAACTCAAAAAACACGTGCATGTACATTCTCATTTAATAACGCACATCATGTACATAAAGAAATTTTAAGCACGTTAATATATTGCCGCCATATTGGTTTTCATTTTTCTCGATCATCGGTTATCTCTACGCTTTTTGGCATCCCCTAGGCCCTCGACATAACCGGGTTCCACTCTATAAGTATTCAAGCCAAGAAAAACTGAAATTACCTTTGACTTCGCACTATTCGCCTAACCAGACTTAGACCAGACCATGCTCCTACCAGATTTCTCTTAAAATATATCAGTTGAATTAAACCAAGAAACAGTTTTCTTCATTATTGGGTTTACATTTTGTGTATTCAAATCTAAAGACGGTCCAATTTTTTCCCAACTCTTTGTCAAATTTCTTGAAAAAGACTTGAAAAAGAAGAAAACCTGACAATAAAGAATATCCTTTATTTGCCACATACAGTATACATTACAGCACAGTGAAATTATTTCCTTTCCAAACTTGTTTGGAAGCTGGGGTTAGCCATGATACAGCACCTCTGGAGCACAGAGGGTTAAGGGCCTTACTCAAGGGCCCAAGAGTGGCAGCTTGGCGATATTAGGGAATGAACTCCCAACCATCCAATCAGGATCCCAGTGCCTTAAATACTGAGCAACCACTCTCCAGTTTCAGTAATTCCCCATATTGCAGCCAGAACCATGAACAAGCACTGCCACTTGGAGAAAAAAGGTAGAATTGGGGGAAATTCACAATATAGCCTGAGCTAGTTTCTGTTCAAGTTTTGTACACAAAATATGTGCTGGGAGAAAAACTGTGCTAAGCAGTCAGCAGAAAATCACAGAAAAAGGAATTTCATCATGTTGTCTCTAGCTAACCATGCACAACAGTTGTTCTTTTCAAAATCTCCTACTGACTTGGTTGTTTGTTTGTGGGTATTTACAATAATACATAAATAATTCAAATGATAATATTTAAGGCTAGTAAAAGTCAGAATAGCAAATCCACTTATAAAGCCACAAAAAGAGGAGCTAGCTTAGTGGGAAACCTGTCCATAGTGTGAGTAAAAACAGCCTGAAACTTTTAATGAGTTTCTCATCTTCAAAGCATTTGTCTGGCCAGTACAGAACACAGTCTCCTGCCAGTTTGCAGTCGTGTCCTGATAAAGATGATGAGTGAAATATGACTGACTACAGCCATTTCTATTGGAAGAAACACAACAGCATTTTAATCTGTTTATTGATATTGGATTGAACTTTTTTAAATATGTGGTTTATGTGATTGTTTATGCCTGAAAGGAAATAGCAGGCTATTTGTCATGACAAAACAGGAAACAGAAATGGGGACAGTATGAATAATGTGTTCTAAATGAATACAAATCTAGATACAAATAGCAGGCACAGGTCTTTGGTTTTCGTTTTAGAAAGCTTAACAAAAAAGCTTTACAATAACATTATTTGTGTGCATCAGGACAAGGACCCCATAATCTTCACATGTTTTATTTATGTATTTGTTTCTTTGCATGTTTATTTATTTAAACATTTTTAAGAGGTTTTTGAATGCAGAGTTTAAATGGCATCAGTGTAAAGGTGTCAGGCAGAGTTGCCAGGTCTCTGAAAAATTTACAACACAAACAGTGCACCAAAAGACAATACACATTTCTGATTTGTGGTAAATGTTAAACACAGACATTGCCCACATATTTTCCTTTTCTCTCTCCCAATCAACACAATATGTTCTAAAACAAAATGGAAAAAATGTAAATCTTATACTTATTGTCTGTATTAACTTTACATATATTAAGTTAGTTAAATATATGGCTATATATTGAAAAAGCATATCAATTAAACATACTAGTCACTAGCAATTAATGTACACTCACCGGCCACTTTATTAGGTACCAATACCTACTCGTCCAACTGCTCGTTAACGCAAATTTCTAATCAGCCAATCACATGGCAGCAACTCAATGCATTTCTGTCAGTCAAGACTGTCAAGACGATCTGCTGCAGGACAAACCAAGCGTCAGAAAGGCAATTTAAGTGACTTTGAACGTGGCATAGTTGTTGGTGCCAGACGGGCTGGTCTGAGTATTTCAGAAACTGCTGATCTACTGGGATTTTCATGCAAACCATCTCTAGGGTTTACAGAGAATGGTCCAAAAAAGAGAAAATATCCAGTGAGCAGCAGTTCTGTGGGCGCAAATGCCTTGTTGATGCCAGAGGTCAGAGGAGAATGGCCAGACTGGTTAGAGCTGATAGAAAGGCAACAGTAACTCAAATAACCACTCGTTACAACCCAGGTATGCAGAAGAGCATCTCTGAACGCACGAAACGTCGAACCTTGAGGCGGATGGGCTACAGCAGCTGAAGACCACACCGGGTGCCACTCCTGACAGCTAAGAACTAGAAACTTAGGCTACAATTCACACAGGCTTACCAAAATTGGACAATAGAAGATTGAAAAACGTTGCCTGGTCTGATGAGTCTCGATTTCTGCTGTGACATTCGGATGGTAGGGTCAGAATTTGGCGTCAACTTCATGAAAGCATTGATCCATCCTGCCTTGTATCAACGGTTCAGGCTGGTGGTGGTGGTGTAATGGTGTGGGGGATATTTTCTTGGCACACTTTGGGCCCATTAGTACCAATTGAGCATCGTGTCAATGCCACAGCCTACCTGAGTATTGTTGCTGACCATGTCCATCCCTTTATGACCACAGTGTACCCGTCTTCTGATTGCTACTTCCAGCAGGATAACGCACCATGTCATAAAGCACGAATCATCTTAGACTGGTTTCTTGAACATGACAATGAGTTCACTGTACTCAAATGGCCTCCACAGTCACTAGATCTCATTCCAATAGAGCACCTTTGGGATGTGGTGGAACGGGAGATTTGCATCATGGATGTGCAGCCAACAAATCTGCAGCAACTGCGTGATGCTATCATGTCAATTTTGACCAAAATCTCAGAGGAATGTTTCATGAAGGATTAAGGCAGTCTCGAAGGCAAAAGGGGGTCCAACCCGGTACTAGTAAGGTGTACCTAATAAAGTGGCCGGTGAGTGTATATATCCAATATTGGCGGTTGTAGCCACTAATATATAGAGAATAGTAAAAGACACTTTTAATAATTTACCATCAATGTAGATGAACAGTGTGAACCAGTAAAGCTAGCAATAGTGTTAGCTGATCAATCACAAGTACACTAATGTTATACTTATAAAGTGGTACATAATTCCATAGCAGTATTTTAAAGTTTACTTTAATATATTTATATTTGGGTATTTTTAGATTTTTGCCAGTTCCTGCATGAGTGCAAGATTCTAATAAACTGCAGAAGTGTAACCCATCTCATAATCTATCTGCAGTAACCATTTCAAAAATAGCATTGCATAACTATACAGGAAAAACATAGAAAAGTCATTTTTCCACATTGTTTGTAGTTCATATAATAACTCACTTCGTTATTCTTCTGAGAGATGAACGAATTAGGAACAAAATAAGCATGCCAATTGTTATATAGCACATCTGTCATTTGAATAAACACAAGTATTTTGATAACGTAGTATTAAAACCTGGCAATTTTTTTTCTGTGGTGTTGCAAATTGCATCATGTGTGTTGTGCAGTGTCAGCAGCTTGAGTTTGACATGAGCTTAATGGCTCTCTGGCCTTTCAAATGACCTGTGTCCAAGAGTCCTCTCCCTGAGCACTGCTCTTCACAGCCACACATCCTTTCTGACTGAGTGAATCTTTCTTGTCAAGACCATGTTGGATCACGCAGAGCTGTGAGGAAATGCCCGAAATAAACCCATCAGCCTGACGAGGTGGGGCAGGGTGGGGTGTGTGTGTGTATGTGTGTGTGTGTGTGTGTGTGTGTGTGTGTGTGTGTGTGTGTGTGTGTGTTGGGGAGGTGGTGGTGGTGGTTTGGGGGGCGGTTTAGACGAGGGAGGACATTCAATTTTGCTCTGCTCACATGCTCTTAGAGGAGATCACCAAGCAGAGAATCCATTGAGTGGTGCCATTAGTAGGTAAGTCCCAGACTGTTAGACTTTGTGTAGGTTGACAACACACACATACACACACACACACACACACACAAAGTATAATTTTTGAGGTAAAAGTAAACTTTTAGCAATTTTTTTTATTCAAATGTAAGATACAGTTTTAAAAAGGCAGTGTTTGTTGTGAAGACCGGCCGAATGTCTACACAAAAGACTAAAAACATGCCCACGCGCACACACACACACACACACACACACACACACGCACACACGCACACACGCACACACGCACACACACACTGCACAACTCTACCATACTTTGAAATTAGAAGGATATAATAATTACAGTGTCCTCTTTAAGCTTTCTTTATAGAGACCAGAATTTTTGTCCCCATTGCTCTGTGAAGTCAGTGTGTGAACAGGATGCTGTCCCTGTGCACTGAGGAACGAACACACAAACACACACACACACAAACACACACACACACACGCGCACTATTATAGCTGTCAGCACAACACCCTCTACTGTCGTATATCTTGATGTTTAATTATACACAAGAATTTAAAAGAGATGATAAATGATTATGTATAATAGTGTACAGTTTAATTGGTAATGCTCCTCTGTGTGTGTGTTTGTGTGCATGTGTGCGCGTGTGTGGGCACATGCCCTTTTTCCAGGACTCAGGCTGAGACAACAGCTGCTCTCTAATATGGAAAGGAAGTTAGTTGTCCTGGTCTTCAATGTCAGTGTGCAGCCACTCATCACACTGGAGATAAATGTGTAAGGAAGTGGGGTATTAAAAGGGGAAGGTGCTGCATGCTTTTACCTCTTTACATAGACCAAAGTGAGGTCTGTGTGAAAATTGGTGCTTATATCTATATAAAAATGTACTATATATTTAAAAATATAATATAGAAACACATAAACTATATGGAGTTTGTGGACACCTGAACATACTATTTGTATGTGCTTTTTAGTCCCTATTTGCTTTTATATTAATCTCCACACTTGTTCATCACTATGTTCATGCATTGTCTTTTCACTGTTTAATTTGGGCCAACTGTAGAGATCTAAATCCAGAGACTAAACTAGAAAGATGTAAATAAGTACCCTTTCCATGTACCATTTATTATATTCATATTGTTTATATCATATTATCATTATTTATTCATTCATATCAACCTGTACTTATGTAAATATTTTACACTGCTACCAGTGCACTTCTACTTAGATGCTACTGTATTTTGTTGCCTTTTAAATCGAATCGAATCTAATATGATCTAGATGTTTGTTTGAGGTCATTATCCTTTGTTTAGGGGAGTCAAGTTATAACCTCCTGGCAAAGGCAATCAGGTATTTGATCTATAATAAAGCACTAGGCAGAACTTATTATATCATCAATGTTCATATGTAAAAAGCCCTGGATCACAAGTCATCAGCAGCACAACAAAAGGATAAATACACATAATTCACTTCATGTGAACAACTTTTCAAGTTCTGTAAAGCTGCTTTGAGACAATGTTCATTGTGAAAAGCTCTACAGAAATAAACTTAAACTTAACCTTGAACAAAGCAAGACATTTCATAACAGACACCTGTGCTTCATTCGGGAGAAAAAAACAGCTTGCTATGAAATGTCTGTCTTTAGTTACTTCTCTGTCTGGCTCAACATCTCACCTCCATTATCCACCTCACTGTGCTTTCTCATTTTGTCACATAATGTTTTTTTGTACTTTTATGAGAATATGTGATTCACACGACTGCAGTGATACGTGTGCGTGCGTGTGTGCATGCGTGCGTGCGTGTGTGTGCATATGGATGCTGTGATCAGGTCTGTTCTTGCCCGCCACTCTGTGATGAGGGAATAAAAAAACAAGTACAGGGACGTTTGTTCTTCTCAGGTGTGAAGACAGGGAATTGATTTTTACCAGAATCTTATTCTTATTACCTTATTTTAAAACCATCCGAGAAAACATCACAAGCTGATGCAATCCTTCCCCAAGGAATGGGATAAAACCTTAACACTCCATTAAAACATACTGCACTTATTGCTAATGCTAGGAATGAGTGTGTGTTTTTACAAGAGCAAAATATATAAATAAAATATATGTAAAAATGTAAAAAAGTGGAGATGTAATCTAAGAATTGTTATGTTGAATACACAGAGACAAAAGTAAGCTACTAGGATTCTACCACAATGTTGATTTTATTTATTTAAAATATCATGGCAATTGAAATATTGAACTAATATTTGGTCTATGCATAATATGCAGTGTGGGATGCTTTTCTGAACACCGTGGTTGTAACGAGTGGTTGAGTTACCATAGCTTTGAACCAGTCTGGCTGTTCTCCTCTAACCTCTGTCATCAAAGATGCATTTCCACCTGCCACTTTTATTTTTTTACACCCTTTTCCTCTCCAGAGAATGAATTGTGTGAAAACGAAAGAGAACACATTTCCCACCCCTGTTGTGATGCTTTACATCAATGTTAACTCCATGCCTTCATGTCCACTTGTGCATGATATATTGCTTTGCACTTCTTCTTTTTGCAGTAACAGGTGTTCCTATTAAAGTGGTCATTGAGTGAATAGTCAGTATGACCATGTTTCACTTTCTTCTAGAAGTAAAAGGAGCCGCACACCCCAGACAGGACACCAATTCATTGCAGCGTGCATTCACACCTCCAGTAGTCAATCTATGTACAGGGTTTTTGGTGAGTGGAGGAAATTGTAGTACCCGGAGAAAACATACACAAACAACACGAGCACATGTGAAATTTCTACACTAACAGTAATTGAAGTTAAGGACTGAACTGCAGTGTGTTCATGTGCATATGTGTGTTCCTGCGATCTGGTCTGCCTACCCCATGGCACTCTGATCACACACTCAAACATGCCACCCAGAGAGTGGCACAGCAGAGGTCGTGCACCGATTCTCTCATCTCTCAGCAGCTCTCTCTTTCACTATGTCCTGCTTTCTCTCATCTCTCTTGTTCTCTCTTTCTTCCTCTCATTCTCTCTCTCACACACTCCATTTGTACCATCTCTCTCATATTTCATATTAGATTTTCACTTGACATTACTTTCTCAATCTGCTTATTATTGTGAATAGATTTAGCTACTTTGAGTAGACACTTTTTTAAAGAGCATGTCTGTTGGCGCGCGCGCGTGTGTGTGAGTGTGTGCGCGTGCTTCTGTGTCATATGTACTAATCTAAGTTACTGTTCAAAAATACTATGAACATTGTCATAGTATTGTCAGAATATTGAGATTTAAATAATTATTACAAAGATCTTGTGTTCTGCTTTAGGTTTGGCTAAATAAACTGAAATAAATACATACCAATTTACTCATGCATTGGATGATATAAATAAAAAAATAAACACAAATAACATTATGTCAGTTATGGCATATGTCTTCTTTTCACATCTTTCCATTATCAATAAATCTAAAAGGAAAATCAATGGGCAGGTCCTAAATATAACATTGACTCTATTAGACATTTTCATGCAGTATTGTAGCCATTTTCTTTTGACTTAATCTACCATGTGCTTTTACTATCAAGTATGAGCATTATGTGAGTTCTACAAAGTCATTTTGTTCTACCCTGCATAGTGAGCATTTTGGAAGGCCCTCTTCTGTATCTGGACATCTAATTAGGACACAAAAAAAGGCTCAACATCTGAATTTCTGGTTTAGGATATCTTCTGTATGTGTGCAGACCCGCAAAACATGGGGAAGTCGTGAAGTCAAATATTGGGAAGTCATGAAATGCTGCAGAGGCTTCAGTGAAGAAGTAATTAAGGTTGAATAGCTTAGTTGGTTTCAAGTGAAGTCAGTTTGAAGAACTGCAGTTATTTCGTGGTAAATATTGTACTTAATTTAAAATGTGAAGTTGATTAGGCAGCATTAAAATAAGGAGCTCAAATAGATCTGCAATCAGTGTCAAAAATAATAGCAGTAATTCTCATTATGGAAAATATAAATGTGTAGTTTTAGTGAATGTTTAGGAATAAACATTTTGTGACCTTAGTCACACGTCTATCAGGGTTAAGATTTGACCATTTAATACTAAAGTTATAATTACTTCTGGCTACTGAGTGGACAAAGTCATTTAAAGGATATGGACGTGTTTTCTCTGTGGAAATGTTCACCTTCCGTACATGTTGTCTGTCCCCTTATGTCCACACAAAACACAAAGACACAAAACATCTTAAGAAGGACAGATCTGTGCAATCATGTATAATTTGATCATCAGTGTACATTTTAGCTAAATGCTGTTTTAACTTTATTATATACTTTCACAAGACACTTTATAATTTTAACTCTTAAGGCAGCAATTTGATATTTGAATCTGCAAGAGTATAATATGATCTATTTAACTTCCAATCAATACATAAGCAACTGGGGTGAAGGGGGGTGGGATATGGGGGGGTTGGGGTTCTTTACCACACACAATAATGTGCATATTATATAACTATTATACATATTATATAATTTACTTATGATTTATTTAATTACATATATAATAAAAATGTAGCTCACTATAATACATAATCAGTGGGAGCTTAATTCATCGATGCACTGAAAAAACTGCTACAGACACAAGTACAGGAAATTGGCATAGGCAGATTATTTTTTATCTTTTGACCATGAAAGTCAATAAAATGGAAATAAAATAAACATATCCTGGCCGTGCATCACAGGACTGTATGATCCTGGTGTTTGGGTGACCCCTGATATAGAGAATAAATATGTATGAGAGTTAATCATCTTGTCATCTTATTAATTTCAACACAGTTGTATATCCTTTTTCAGCAATAATCAAAATTAATATTTATCATTGACAGCTGAGAAGAATTAATTCAGGATTGTTCCCATGATTTATTTCATTTGTAGCCTTTAAAAATCCATGCATCGATCCAAATTGCCAGTTGTTACCCCCTATAGTAACTAGAAAAGGACATGACCTTTTATTTCATTTGTCTGCAAACAGGCAATTAGAGCAATAACTCACGGACACACACACTCACATACAAACACACACAAACGCACACGCACACAAAGCCTGACATGCATCAGGCTTTTTATGACGAAGGTTGAGTGACAGATGTTCATCTGTTACAATATGGGCTGATTCCCAAAGGACAGCCCAGAAGAGATTCACCCTCGCCTCGCTTCCCTCTTTCTTTTTTTCTCTAATTCAAGTCTTGTCTTCCCGTCTGTGTCCTCTCTCTCTCTCTCTCTCTCTCTCTGTTATTTTCTCCCCCCTTCCTCCGCCGCTCTCTGTGATTCACACAGAGCACTTACCTTTAAGTGTCAGTCATCAGTTCCTGATCTGAGAACACCTACAAGCTCTGGGATCTGTGACCTCATCGCTGATCCATTGCTTTAACTCCTTTTCATCACTGGAATGAATTCATTCAGTGGAATAAGGACAAGGACGTGGAAATCAAATGAAACAAGATGTTTGGGAGACAGGCATAATCTTATTTGGAGTAAGATCAAATAAAGCCACCTCAGTTATTTTGGTACATGACATTTAGCCAGTTCTAATAGTAATTACTCCAGCCTCTCTCTCTCTCTCTCTCTCTCTCTCTCTCTCTCTCTCTCTCTCTCTCTCTCATATCTCTGTATATAGATATATAGAGTACATAAGTATATATACTGTCTGTTAATTAATGCTGGCCTTTTATGTACAACATTTTTTGCTTTGACATCAACTTTTTGATGCAAACACACACAACTTCCTATCCTTGTGAAGATCTGCCACTGATGCATTAACTGATGTAGCTAATTCACGTCATGCCCACACCTACATCAAACTTTAAATACAGCAAGCAAAATTAAATGTTTCAGTTTTTAAGAGATGCTTGTCACATATACCTTGCAGCACAGTGAAATTCTTTCTTCACATACTATATCCAAGCGATGTTCGGAAGTTGGGGTCAAAGCGTAGGGTGAGCCAAGATGCAGTGCCCTTGAGCACAGAGGGTTTACTGGCAATGCTCAGGAACCAAAGAGAGCAAATGCTTATTTCTAATGCAACCAGCCAAATATCCCACAAGGCTAAATATATCAAGGGAACACCAATATATAAAGTATCATAGATATAAGATATAACCCCTAGTCAAATAGTAAAAATACTATGATTTGTCTGTGTTCTGTATTTCGATCTTAGGTTATATGATTGTTATGTTATATTCAGTACTTGATCCACACACAAGACACTTTAAATTGTTCCACTCCAGTTTATATAAATGGAATCCATCCCTCATGCAGACAAATTTTGGCAAGACCAGGTTGAACAAACCCCAAACAAGGTCCATAACATATAAACCATTCATTAAATAATATGAGCACCATTATCTTCATTTCACCAACAGAAAGACAAGACTCAGATGCTTTTTCTCACTCCAGTATTCCTCCTCCTCTTCTCCTCCTCTCCCTCCTCCCTTTCTCCCTCACTCTCACTCTCATACTTTGGCTCGATCATACCTCCCCCATCTCTCTCTCGCGCTCACTCGCCTCGGCGGAAGAGAAGATGACGGGATGAGAGGAGATGGATTTTGCGCTGAGATGCAGGGGGGAACGGCGAAATTAGCGACGTGTCCTTATTTACGAGCCACTCGAGTCCGCCGACCGAGGAGTGTGGAATGAAGAAAAATGAGTGAGCGCGGCGTTTGCTGAAGACAGGTATGGAACAGGAGCGCCTTCCTTCTTCTCTCTCTCTCTCTCTATCTCTCTTCTTATCATCTCCATCTCCTCACTCAACACGCATTTTCCAGCCTTCTCGCGTTTGGCTCGGATTATCTCCCCGGACTGTGAGGAGCAGAAGTGGGGGATGTGTATTACATAACGGCTGACACGTCTCACAAGCGACTGGAAGGAAAAAAATTCGGTCCGGTAATCTAAGAAGTCGCCATTGGCTCCCTCTGAAAGTGCGCTCTATCCTCCTAAATAACGCGTGCACCTGAACTGGCGTACTATTTTGACATCCTACTTAGTGCGGTAGTGTGCGCTTTCGGACAGAGCCCAGGATGTGTAAAGGTGGAAGGACGCAACAGTATACAAATTAAGGAGTTTAGGAATTTTATGCACTTGGGGAGGCAAAGATAGAAGGAGGGTGCAAGATAGATTTTTATTTCGTTTGCACGTCTTATAATTAGGATTGGTTAATTTGTGAGATATTTCTTAGTATCTCATTAGCAGAATGTTGTCTTTGTGAGCTTCCAGGGCTCCTTCGATTAACCTGCAGTCTAGATGATGGCACTCTAGGCGCAATGTTAGGAAATCAGTCAGTGATCTCAACAGTTAGGATTAATGTTCTGACTTACTCAGTCTGTTGCTCATGTACATAGCTTTTTCCCAATGTGGTCTGGAATGATCCTGATATAAAATGGATTGGGAGATCTTTGATATATTTTCCTTTACCGTTACCCTTGCCTGATTATGAGACACGTGTAAAAAAATGTGGCCGATTTGGGGTTTTATATAAATATATAATATAATATAATGTGTGTGCGTGTCATAGTGTTCTGAATGCGAGCTCTATCCGTCTCCATGGCGACTCGGCAGTCTCTCATTGGAAAGAGTGAAGGGCGCGCGGTTCGGGTTCGGGACAAAGTGAGTGCACGGGGAAGGAAGGAAACTAGATACAAGGCACATGGACATAATGAGCAAGGAGACAGTTTACAATTTTTGATGAGAGAAAAAAAAAAACCCCTGCAAATTATGCCCTTACGCACTACGCATAGTCCAAACTCAGCAAAAAGTCTTCTGCATGAAAGGATTGAAATAGATTTGCCTGACTAACCAGAAAAGATCATGGGTGTAATATAAATCAACATTCTAGTATTTTACATTTACATTTACATTTGTGGCATTTAGCAACGCCCTTGTCCAGAACGACGTACAAAAGATTTTGGCTTATAAAAGTGATCCAGCCTTTGACAGGTAAATAAATGTGTCAC
Organism: Silurus meridionalis; assembly: GCF_014805685.1. NCBI lineage: Eukaryota > Metazoa > Chordata > Actinopteri > Siluriformes > Siluridae > Silurus > Silurus meridionalis. The sequence goes on from NC_060894.1 coordinate 15,292,441, forward strand.
AGTTATCATAATTATGAGAACTAGAATAAAAAAAGGAAGAGCTGCAGCAATGGCAAAGAAGAGTGAGCTTCAAAACGGTGTCTTAAATCTGTGTCTCAATTCATCTTAGACGTGACTGTCTTAGATCATCCTCCTCCTCCGTTTCTCTGTTGTGTGACTCCTGCAGTTGCAGCCTGAGGTAGTCTTCCTAAAATGTACAAGTATATCGTATACTCACACCAAGACTTAGAGCGTGGTCTGACTCTTCCATTGGTCCCACAACTTTACTCATCAAGAATTACACTGTCAATATTTCTGTGATTTTCTTAGTTGATTTAAATAAAAACCTATTCTAGTCAATTACATAATAATAACCATAATTTGCTGTGAAACAGATTATATTTGTAGGAATATAGGAAGAAAGCAGCAGTTAAACCCTAAACCGTCTCTCTTCATTTATAGCAGTGTACGCAGTGTAAATATTTTCAGCACCATGGAGAGCGCGTGGTCCGTTTTTGTTCCCACAATTACTGTGTGTACTTAAACGTTTCTGGAAAGTGACAGTGTGTGCGTATCTGTGCAGAACCAACTTCCACGTACCTTTTTTTATTACAAAAAAGCTCAATAAGTAAAACAATAAGCCCTGTGTCAGTCACTATTATGACAGTGAATGTTTGTTTGCCTTTTTACGTGAACCTTTAGCTGGTAATGACAAGCTCATGTTATTTATTTAGGTTTCTCAATGTTCCCTGGCTGTCTGTTAGGAAACAAGCATTAGGTCCACTCCTCTATTACTGGACTTCCATGTCCAATTCTAAAGGGATTTGCACACAGTCCCTGATTTCGGTAAATGCTTCCCATGGGCATAAACTACTCATAATTAAATAAACGGAAATGTGAACTCCCATGCTAATGTCTCCCACATGTCCTTGTGAGACAAAGCTATATTATAACTGCATGCACAGTTGACAGGTTTGTTATTTTATTTATTATACCATTATTTTCAAGTCATAAGGGATACCATGTAGTACAATGTTTTCCCCCATGTGTTCAGATAGTTAAATTGCAGAACATATCCATAATTGTGAATTAACTAGATAAGGAGCATTTAAGATTTAGAAACAAAATAAAAGTTAAATTAAATGAATTTTTGGTCAGACTGCAATTGTTATACCATCACATATTTAGTCTGGGAAATTAAATTAATAAAAATGCTAACTGTATTTTCTTCCAGATTTCTGCTATCACATGATAGCTAAGGTGAATTCTTGCTCCTTTAAGCCACTGAAAGCTCTAACTGCATAGACAAGCTTACAAATGTCCACTATTGACTAGTGTCATTCTGACTAATAGGGCAAAGAGTAATGCCATGCCTTTCCCAACTATGGATTACAGTCAGTGATCCATCAGTGTGGCACTGATTCAAACTCATGCTCTAGCCAATAACAGGTGTCTTGCTAAGTACATAATGATGGCTGTTAATGCTTTCCTCCAAGTGCATTCAGCTACCCTATGTTAGTAAATGAGAAGCAGTTAGAAGGGATTAAATTGTTGGCTTTACTTTTTGGAGAAAGCTCATGTTAGCTTCTGTCAATGTTATGTGCGAAAAGAGTAGATATTTGTTGTAGCAATTAGCAGTGACTACTAACAAAGTAAAAAATATGTATGAAAAAGTATGGTCAGATCCAAAATAGTACACCATAATCATAACGGGTACTATAAACACACCTTCTATTTGAGTTGGGGTTAGGGTTGGCATTTATACGTAACACTGTTGTACTTACATTGTTCAGTCTGGATCACTATAGCCATTAAGGAGAGCCTACGGCTGTAACGCGTCACTTCACACTGTGCATCTGCCCCTTTGCGTGCTGAGCTGGGTGTTGCCATGGAGATGATGGCTGCCTGAATTGCTTTCCCCAGTGAAGGAGAGAATTTTCCGTCCTGTGAATGAGACGCATGGGAAACATGTGGGAATATCAAACTTGCCAAGTTCTCTGAAAGCAACTGATGACGGTACTCGAAACAGCAAGATTATTGATGGTTCTATTACATATTTCCTTGAATTGCAGTTTCCATTTGTCTAAAAGGGTAGCTTGCAACCAACCACAGCTAGTTCCAGTAGCCTATCTAGGATAAAATGCTCACAACCTTAATCTATTTTAAATGATTAATTTGATGTAAACATCACCACTTGCCAAAGCATTCCAGTTCAGGTCTGTGATTTTCATGGTTCAGTAAATCTAGCAACCTGTTTGCTCGAGTTGACCTGTAACACGAGCCCATAACAACAAGATGCCGGTGAAAACAGTGACCGTTTGTTAATGTGGTGTTGTCACAAACATACACAAGCTAAGCACAGATTCCTGCACCAGCCTCTAATGCTGCTAAACCAATGACCAGAATACCAAAGAGAATCTAAGAATGGTTTTAAAATCAATATTTTACACCATACAGCAACCATAGCCACTACACAAAGGTTACATTCTGATAATAAAAAGACACACTACATTACAAACTACGACCTTTCAAAACGATGACTCCACAGTTTCTTTACATGCTCTTCACTTTTTTTGGTTTGTTTGCTGGCCACTTTAATGACCCGTTGCATGTTAGTTTGTTATTACTCACATGAAGGTAATGAACTGTGACAGATCTGCGCATGTAACGAATGCATTGTCCTGGTGCATCTCTACATGCGCCCAACCTCTGTGATGTGCATGTTGTTTCGTGATGAAAGCCCATTTGCCAGTGTGTTTCAGCACCATGTGGCTGTTTTCTCGACGTTTCAGTATGTTTCTGCTGAGTCAGGCAGATCTGGATGAGTGAGCAGCAGTGCCTGAATTACGCCTTTGTTTCATAACAGTTTTTTAGGCACTGATAGATAAAAACCAGTAAAGGTGTTTTAAAGCAGGTAATGACTCATGTCTGGGTGATAGTTCTGATTAAATGGCTGATATTTCTTGTCTAAGAGTCTCTCAGTTTGTGATTAGTGCACACTGCTCAGAGAGGCTCCCCTCTGCACACTCTCAGCTGGGGAGGGCAAAGGGAATTACTGTAACACTAAAACAGGTAAAAAAACACGTACACTTACACACACTCCTACACACACACATATATATATACACACAGTTCCTGTTAAATAGTACCTGTTGCACGTAGGAGCAGGTGTTTTCAGCTCTGGGTATGTATGTGCAGGTGTGTTAGTGTGTAAGTATGTGTGCTGGTCTGTATCATGCCATTCGTTCAGTAAGGCTCTATATTTCTAAGACTGAAGCACTTTCTTCTTACAGTTCCTCACTTCACTGCTTCTGTGTCAGCGAATAGAAATGCAAACAGAGAGATCATTCATATTATTTCCATCACTGTTAAAGTGTTGCGCTAACAGAAAGGAAAAAGTCTTTCAATCATATTTTGCTAAGGTGCCAGAAAAACAATCTTCCAGTCTCCAATTGGTTTCTCCAATGTAAAGGTAAACTGATCTCTTATACAAAAAAAACAAACTGCCCATGAAGATATAGGAGAGTTATGGAGATATATACATACATATATACTGTACATAGTATATATATTTGCATAGGGTTGTCAAAATGAACGCATTAACGCAATTTAATTTTAACATATATAAATTCCACCGTATGTTAATCAATAAACATATGTTTCCTGATGCTGCAAGTCTCAAATCAGGCACCAAAATCCGCCATGATGCACACATCCGGCAATTAATGCTAAATGCAGCAAATGCAATTAAAACCGTGTGTGTGGAAAGAGCAAAAGTTCAGTTTGGTGTCCTGATGATTAACGTAATTAAAAATAAACATAATTACTTTAAAACATTTACAAGAATCTTTTGACTTCATGCTCTATGTTGACTTTGGTTTCACTAATAATAAACATAAATTTGCATAAAGTGTCCATATTTGTCGATGCCCATGTTAATTACAATATTAAAAACTTAAAAAGTATAGATTTATGGTACATTAAATGTGATAAAAATGTGCGGGTTAGCTAATCCGATTAATCACGATATATATATATATATATATATATATATATATATATATATATATATATATATATAAATAATATGTCACCAGCCTTATAAGTGAAATCTGAGATGGATTTACACGGACTTATACTTGGAATCTTGGGTTAAATATTTACCGGTGATTATATCTAACAGTCATTATCTTTGTACAATTTTAATTGGATTATGACAGGAATGTTTTTTTTTATTGTAGTTTCCAAGTGCATATTACATTGCAACAAAAGTCTATTACAATTCTAGGAAACAATTACTTTTTATGATATTTCAAAACTGATATTGCCATACTTAGACAAAAGTTACTTTTGCACTCATTCAATTTAAGATAAGGCTCTTATCTTTTCAGTTGTAAATCCTTTGCTATTCTGCTATGTACTTCGTAACCACTTTGCTTTCTATTGTTTGCATGTATTTTTTAAGTCACTCTGTATAAGAGCATCTGACAAATGACTAAATGTAAATGTAAACATACTCGTGTATTCTTTTGTCGCTGGTCGTCATAGCTCGCTGTTGTTGTGTGCACAGCTGTCTCAGTCAGTAGGACTACATGAATCAAGAGAGGAGATTGAAATATAGGTGGGAGTAGCCGATATGGCCAGCATGTGCATAATGCGGAATATTACCCCGGTTATTTCCCAGCAGGAGAAATAAGGATTTGTGAATTAAAAAAATACCTGACAAGACAGGGTACAAACCATCACATAACACAAAAGCTCACCATCACAATTTGGCAATCAGCTAACACTGTTGTAGCCACTACCTCCGTGTGCATTTATTGATTTAGAACAGGCATGTAGAAACAGAACAAGCTCTTTCATAAATCAGATACAAGGTCTCGATTGTGGTACTTTATTATATATACAGAAAGATGCAACTGGTTTTATGATTGAACCACTCTGTTCCCACTATCTCTGTTTGTCAAGGCCTGAATTAGAGACGCTTCTAGGCAGAAAACAAAGCTGTCAGGTTTTATTGATCAAAAGTGTACATTAAACATAGGCAATAGGCATTGAGCTAATTAAGACACACAAAAACACACAAAGAGACACACACAGGAGTGCTGTTTAAATTTGCAAACTTTTCAGTTTGAAGCTGTAGGTTGCAGATGACATTGAATGTACCGTGGTGTTAAGCCTATGGGTTTGTGGTGGATGGTTGTAAAGTTGGATAAAGTTGCAGTAAATAATATATGGCATTTTTTATATTAATACTGAGTACACTTTGTGCTCTAAATGTCTTAGTTTAGCAAATATTTTGTAGTTTAGAAAATATAGACCTATATACTGTACACTACATGGACAAACATGTAACAAATGTGGTTCTTCCCCAAATTGTTGCCAGATTGTTAGAAGCAGACAATTGACAATGCCCCTGTGCACAAAGCAAGGTCCATGAAGAAATAGTTTAACAAAGTTATATTGAATGCACACCATTCACCTTAACTGTTGATTTCTGTAAAGCTGCTTTGAGACAATATCTGTTGTGAAAAGCACTATAGAAATAAACTTGACTTGACTTGACTTGACTTGACTTGACTTGACTTGATTGACTTGACTTGACTTAAATAAATGCTCAAGTGATCTACACAGAGCAGAATTTAACTTGAATGCACTAAATTTGACAGCCCTAATATAAATATAAAATTGGCAAAATTAGTGTATTAATAACACATAAACATGGATTCATTTTAATAGCACAAATTTAATCAAAGCATAATTAAGCAGCGAGCATTTCTGTATCGATTTTTATTAAAAATATAAATAAATAAATAACTAAATAAACAAAAAAGAGGCAAAATTAAAACCTTCACAACGCCACAACGTTATTCACAATGATCTTTCTTTATTCAAATATGTACAAAAAAAACCTCCACACACAAATTGCGAGAATCATGCATCAAAATCTGCCTGGTGCACACTTCCGGCAATTAAAACCGCCATATCCATAAATGGATAAGGAGGAAAAATGCTTCTCTCAGGTAATGATGCATCATGTTTCTTTACTGAAATTAAACATTGTTCCCATTGGTGGCAGTTGTTTATGTTTAGCATGTAATGCAGAAAAGTAGGGGAAAGAAATGAGGCTTAAAGTTGTGTTAAGATTACAAAGTGATGATTTAACACAAAAATTGCACACATAGTTATTTAGACCTCAGAGATAAATATGGACACAAACTATTCAGACACTTCAATGGGATTTGCTCACAAAGAGCAGAGTTTGCCAAACACTGGGGCTGACCTTGAATTTAGGCATGTTTTTGTTGTACAATATCAAAAAGTTTTGAATTAATTCCAATGGCATTTTAAAGCAGGTTGATATTTGGCTGAGCTATAAGTGATCTCAGAAAGAAATGCCATTTGATTTAAGGTCATTGTCGATATATGAATATGACACTATTAATAAATAAATAATACTGCCACCTTAATTCCAGAAAAATAATGTCATAAAGAACATTGCAGGAGATGAAATATTTGTCAGAGACATTACTTATTACCAGATATGTGAAGTAATGACGTACTTAGTACTTTACTATTTATTTTTCTGACAATTTTTTACTTTCACTCATTACATTTTTTACGCAAATATCTGTACTTTCTACTTCTTACATTTTCAAAACAGGCTCATTACTTTAGTTTTAATCTATTTGGTGACATGATCAATATTTATTTTTCTCATTGCATGCTGTTTTCAGCCCATCAACCTGTTTCTTGTCATTGCACGGCTTTTTCAATTTACACTGGTGTATCATTTCCTGGCTCTGATGCACCACAGATGCACGCTAGCCTTATGAAACTAAAAATGAGCAAGGCAACAAGATGTATGGGGCTAACATGGATGAGACAGAGGGAGTCAGTGATGGAAACATGACTGAGAACAGAAACATTCCTGATCACCTGATCATCATCTTTTCACTGCTTGTGTTCTATAAGGTGAATATTCGGCCTGGAAAGATTCATTAGATAACAACATTCTTAATTTTTTTGGATCAATACATTAATATGATTTGAGGTCCAGTTACCAGCATGACTCTAAAGCAGGTAGTAGTAAAGGCTACTTTTTACTTAAGTACATGTCAGAGCCCAAACTTCTTTACTTTGACTTGAGTGAAAAAGTGTAGTTACTACTTCTTTTAAAACACTAAAATGTCTACTTGAGTTAAGGATGTGTGTACTTTTGCCATCTCTGATTATCACAAAGATCAAAATCCAAAACCAAAAGCAATATTTTACTAATATAATAACACAAATTAGTGAGTAAGCATGATTTTAAAAAAAGGTCTGTGCACCCATTGCAATTTCAAGACCTTATATTTTATCTTGTGTCTTTAAAAAATTGTTCACATATAAACACGTTCTAAATAATAGGATGTGCCAGAGCCACAATGGTAAATTAAAGCACATTTGCCATGATTAATGTGATAATTACACGTAGGATTATTACATTTTACACTGAAGAAAAAAAAAAGCTATTTTTGTAGATGCTACCCTAAATCCTTGTTGTAGATGCTTCTGTACCAGAAAAATCTGGCAATCTTGGGAAGCCACTTACAGATGATTTGGACAATGGTAAAAGAGTTTCCAGAAATCTGGTTTGGCATAACCCATAACTAAATGTGTACAAATTTCTCCCTATTTAAATAAGATCCTTAAGGCACAAACTCTGATTATCTGATTACAGATATTTGCACATTGTATTTATTTGATCAGTGCATGGAAACAGATTTTATTGATCCATAAGACAGTGGAAGGTAAATTGCAGGCATCTGTAGAGATGTGTTATGCATGCGCTTATGTAAAGCTAACATAATCTGCAGTCCAAAGGTTGCTTGCCAAACATTCGCCATAGAACATGAATCCTCTAAATATAATGGAATCACATGGTTAAAATATAGCACCAGTACCAGTATAATTAGTAGCTTTGTGTTAAGCAAATTATCCCAGATAAAGAATTGACTGAACAGTGTAAGAGAAATTATCCATGGGATAACACAAAAGTAGGTTTTTACTAATGTGTTTTAATCTTCCTTCTTCTTTTCCTAGCAAGTAATTGAAAGGTGAAAATATTTTCACGTCTTTGTAATTTACAATCATGAAAGGTTCATGTTTGAGGTTGTGGTCAATTTCTTTACAATATAAACTGCACTTGCTGCTTTTATAAAGTTTTAAATTGTTTTCTCTTGGGGAAACATTGGGACATTTATAAAAGATAAGCAAACGTAAAAAAAAAATATATATATATATATATATATATATATATATATATATATATATATATATATATATATATATATATATTTATATATATAAATTAGATATCATTTCAGCGATGCGCCGAATGAACACGTGACTTGCAGAGGAAAGACTGTGTTTCCAAGGCAACCATGCTAGATATGTATGTACCTTTGACCTCAAATATTTGTTGTGATTGGCCGAGACTGAGCTTGATCATATGTTTGATTATGAGCTTGGGTCCTTTTTTTTTTTTCTCCAAATTTCCATGGCCTGATTTTTGAACCTACAAGGAACCCAAATTACTACTGTGTGAATACATTTTCATCTGAATTTCTAATTATTAGTTTTTAAATTCAGTAGGAGTCTGTGGTTGTTCGTTTTGCAGGTTTTAGGGTTGTATTTAGGGAATATTTTTTGCATTTGGAGATTGCAGTGGCGCTATGACTGGTTTTAAGAGTTGCTGTGTGGTTATGGCTACAGGTTTGACACATGCAGTGACATAGGTGCAGCTAAAGGTCTCTGTAGTGTGGGTATTGCAATGTGGTTTGGTTTGGAGAAAATTTCAAATGTAACTGCTGGCCAATTAAGCAAGTTGCCATTTTAAGTGCCCATCATTAACTCTCTGAACTATATTCAAAGCCTGATACCAGCAGTTAAACAGCTGACTTCACAATACAATAGACAACACACAATCTACTGCACACACACCATATACTGTGTAATAATTTGCCATAACAAAATCTCTAAAAATGAACAGAACACCACATTAAAAACAAACCCCAATCATTTCATGAATGTTGAAAAACACCAACCTGTTCATAAAATGTAATGCTTTCTTTGTACCCCATTTTTGTATTGTTAGAGGTCAAGTTCTCTTTTGTTAGATTTGTGCATAAAATGATCTAGAGAGAAAGTGGCCAAGTTTATAAGTATCAACAAGGTGGAGGAAACACTGACTAAAGAGACAACATCTGGACATTCTCCACAGCTACTGTTGAACCAAATCAAAATATGGGACAAAAATGTGTTTCCATCTCATTCAACACTAAATGGACAAAGTTTGTGAAAACCTGACCATAATATTTGCAAGTGCTTTTTGAATCTCCCACTCCACATTTAGTCCTCGTTTTTTTATTATAATAAACTATGTTTTTTTGGGAAGATGTGATGTTGTACTTGTGGAAATATGTGCTCGTTCAGCCACAAGGGCATTAGTAAAGTCCGGTACTAATTTATGGTGAAGAGGTCTGTGGTGCAGTCAGCATTCATTTCAAACGTGTTCAAGAATGGCTGAGGATAAAGCTTTACAGCAGGCCTCTCAAGATCTTGGACTATAAATCATGTAAACCATATCTTCATGAATCTGGCTTTGTGCACAGAAACATTCACATGCTGGAACAGGTTTGGATTTCCTATTTCAAGTGAAACAAAATTAAATGCTACCACGTCCAAAGCCATTCTATACAAGTGTGTATAGTGTAACTTTATGGTAACAGTTTGGGGGAAGAACCACATATGGCTGGAAATGTCAACTGGCCCAATACATTTGTCCAAATAGTGTAAAAGGAAAAGACAAAATCTACCATTTATCAAACTTTTTCCTTTTCTATATATGTAAGCTTTTATTGATTTGGTAGTGTGATCTATAGTTACATATTGGCCAGTATAAAATTTATGCCCTTATATTACTGCTCTTTATTTTTTGTTTATAAAGAAAATTGGTGATAATAATAAGCAATGTGCTAATGCTTTGTCAAGTCAAGTAAAGTCAATAAGCTTTTTTATTGTCATTTCAACCATATATAGCTGACGCAGTACACAGTGAAATGAAACAACGTTCCTCCAGAACCCTAGTGCAACATAAAACAACATAAAGCTACAAAACAGAAAACACAGAGCTAAGTACTAGTAAGTGTCCTCACCACATAAAGTGCATCGTGTGCACAAGACACAAGACAGTGTAGGACAAATACACAAAACACAAAATAGTGCCGCCAGTAAACCTACTGTATATTGTACAGAACAGTGTGCAGAGAGAACTATGTACAGGAGTGTACTTGTAAGTAAACAAAATGTAAACAAAAGGGTTGTGCAAATCAGCAACAGCAGCAGTCAAAACGATGCACAAATACAGCATGTAAACAGTTTGTAATAATGAATGTGTTTAAAGGCACTAATCAACTTATTATTGAAAAACATTGTATATATATATATATATATATATATATATATATATATATATATATATATATATATATATATATATATACAGTATATATAGTTCATAATGGATAAGCACATGTAAAACATTACAAATTCATATTATTTAAAAAAGAATTAGCCAAAAAAATAATTAATCACCAACCCTTTCAAACAACAATTGCTTTACTAGACGGTAAAAGTATATTTTGACATTCTTGGTTGAAAAGCATGTGGGCATAATACCTAATAAAAATATATGATTTAAGTCTAAAACTTAAGTCCAAAAGTTATCAGTGTTTGCATGGTTAATGTTACTAATATTCAGAGAATGGTTATGCACAATTAGACTTTTTTTTTGGTTCCGAATTCAGACAGGGATAATTACAGAGATGTACGGAGATCTGCATGCAGCCAGATTTTTTTAGACTACTGGAATACAAGATAGGGTTTTTCAATACTAAGTAGATTATTGCCTTTAAACACTTGATATTTAAACTTCAAAACAATTGGGAACTGAAAGCTCAGATTTTATGAAGCTCAGATTCATTTGCAAAACATTTCATAGAAATTAATTACATGGAAAATCACCAACAGCCCACAACAGAGGCCTATTAGTTAGGCAGCCATGAAGCAGCTACATTTGAATATGATAATAGGAGAACACTAGTCAGCTGAATTTATCTGTTGTAAGCAGCAAATGGAATTGCCTATATTGTTGGCCCCAAGTATAAGGGAAATGTCCTTTAAAACTCACACAAATGTTCAGCAAAAAGGGAAAAGTCAAACAGAAAACCCGTTTTACTGTAGGAATCCCAAATCATGCCCTGATTTGCTCTACTATAATGTATAACGTCTAATGTCTAAACCATATAAAGCCCAGTTTTTACCATACAAATTTATGTTGTAATATATAATACAGCTTTTGGTACTGTTTTGGAATTTTAGCCCTAAAGAACACTAGGGAATAAATGAAAGTGCACCCACATAAGTAATGTTTAGTTTAACTGCCATATCTTATGTATTTTGCATTATATTTGTAAATATCTTTTGTCAAAAATGTTTTAATAGGGCCATCTTTTTTGATTGATAATGCCCAATTTACATCACACAGAACAGGTCCACACTGTCACAACAGTCAGATTAATAACAGTATTCATAGAGTTGAATTTAGTTTTATAAATTCCTTCAGAGATTATATAAATTTCATTCAACAGGTTAACACTGAAGCATATACTGTGTTGTAAATTATTATTAGTTGTCATTTTTAATATCTGATCAGACTGATGGAAAAATGTATTGCATCAAATACAGGACCAAAAAAAGTCATCACACTTGCTGCTGTTTTACATTCAATTAAGCATGACAATGTCTTTTCCTGAGAAATAAAGCCATAACCAAAAGTAGGTAAAAAGGGAGAAATTTGCTTTTTGGAGTTTAAATTAATTTTAGTTTTATCTTAAATATTAAAAGAAATTGCAATGTAGTTAACTACGTGAGAAAATTGTGAATTTATTATTTATTATAGATAATCCCATTTAGTTTTTATGAAACAAATAAACGCTTGTGGGTCGTTTGATATCATTAATGAATTGATTAATGATTATCTGAGGTTTCCCAGCTCTTCTGTAACAACAAAAACACCAATGAAAGCTACTAAATGGCATTGCTCTTCAGTTTTGACTTTATTGTTAAATCGTTCTGGTGTTATTTAAAGAAGTAAGACCTGAGAGGCCAGAGATACAGTATATATCAGGCACAACATACATAAAATAATCTTCTTATCATACAGGAATTAAAGGTTTAATAGTGTTTTTTTTTTTTTATTAGAAATTTTCAGTGGTTGCTCTAGAAAGAGAAGACTCCATTAGCTTGCTATTTTTTTTGTAAGAGTGTAGCTATGGTGTAATATTAACATGTATATAAAACAGTAATCCAAACGCATCCCTTCTTATTTTGCTGACTGTTCTTACACATATGGTCACAGGCTACTGTATGTGAGAACTACACATTATCTCTGTAAGGAAGTGTCATTTTTGCTGTTCAGTGGGCCCGACGTGATTTCTGTTTCACTGCAGCACTAAAGCTGGCGACAGCCTTACACGTGGGGGGATGAGGTTTTAAGTATGCCATTTCAATCCAGCCAATTATGTAACTGAACAGAACCTAGCTGGCAATCAAATTACTCTTTTTCATTTCAGGTTTGATGAACTTATTTCTAATTACTAGTTAACTTAAAGGGAGGCTTGTGACATTTTGTGAAATATAGCATCATCCAATCACACCCTCTAGCAATCATCTATAGTGTTAGTGGGGGCTGGGGAACAGGATTTACCTGGGTGATAAAGTGCTTTTCTCGAATACTGGGCATTATGGGAATACACATGACCCCTGGAACTTGTTATTATTATTATTATTATTATTATTATTATTATTATTATTATTATTATTATTATCATTATTATCATTATCATTAGTATTATTATTATAAAGTATGGTTGGAACCTCCAGCAATAGCTGCTGCCATCATTTGAGGTTTTTCATGCTGTACAAAATAATAGCAGCTCAATGTGAGCATTGCGTGGTCGCTTTACCCCATTAGCTGGTGGTAGAGATGCTATTGTCTTTCCACTAGCAGGAAAAGATTAGCATTCAACCAAATACATGACGCAGAGCAGCAAATGATCCCTTTGGCCAAAGAAATTATCCCATTTGGATCTCAAGCTGAGCACACAGTCACCTGTGTCCAACATGAAAAGTTTTCACCTTCATTATGCTAGAATTTTAAAATGTATGACTGTGGCAGAATTTCTAAAATGTATCTTATTAAAAGTGTTTGTTGTGTTTTCGCATTGCTTCCAGAATCCAAAGCAAATTCTAAAGCAACAAAAAATTTGTAGTAAAATTACAATAAAAAAGAATGATATAGTTACAATATTGAATACATTTGGCACAAAATTGATTCCATACCACACTAACAATTTTTCAACTGAGACATTTAAATCAGCAAACTGTTTTCTGGCATTTAATTGTAAATAGCATTTCCACGATCCCAAACATCACTGTCTACTGCTCAAGACATAAAAAAAAAATTACAAACATTTGCCAATAATTTGTTTGGGAACACAATCAGAGAGAAACTCATTCTGAAATTAAAAACATAGAAAGTACTTTTATATATTTTCTCACACACACACACACACACACACACACACACACACACACACACACACACACACACACATATATATACTGTATATAATAACAGGTTTTAATCTAGAGAGGCCAGAAGCTTCTGGAATGAAGCACATTTACACTGTTGTTATTTGTTTGTATGCATGTGTCTATAAGTGTGTGAAGAGCAACTGCATGTGTAATGCAATTACAGCATGTGTTTAGCGTACTAGTGTGTGCCTCTGTTTCTGCATAGACAACAGCTATGGAAATGTGCTCATTCAGTCTCCTCACTGCATCTGGCTGTACCTTTTCAGTGGCTTCATGAATATTAGTAAATCTTTTTTTTTTTTTTTTAGCCATCCATTTGGACAGCACAGTGACTAAGCAGCCAAGACAAAGCATATTGTCCAGTTCTGAATAAGCGAGGCAGTTCTTTGAAATGAAATGTTATAAAGAGGCCTTGTAAGAGTAGCATGTGTTCGTGTGGTGTTGTTGCTTCATTTGCTTGTCCCAGCCAATACTTTCTCCAGCTGTAGTGAAATAATTATACAATCTATGGTAAGACAAAAACATTTGAAGTAATATTGCATATAAATTAGCATGGTAAAGAAACACACACACAAGAGTGAAGTTTGGATTTGTCAGTTGTCTGGGATCTGCGATTGTGAAAAAGGCAAGCTTATTTAAAAAAAAAAAAAAAAATTATTATAAAGCAGTAATAGCTAACACTAAAGCACTGCTGCATGACTGTAGGCTATAATACAGTGTTATAACACTGTCACACAGCTTTAAAACTGCACTCTACAACATTTTAGACAATGTCGGTAAATGTTACAGAGAGACATATAAAGCAGTGTTAAAGAATTATGTTATAAAGCAGTATTACAGACTTTTATTAATTAAACAATGTTATAGATCAATGTTATAAAGCATAGATTATTGATTGATTATTGATTGATTATAGATTATAAATTGTCGTTATAAAGTGTTACAGAATTCTGTTATATAACAATGTTAAAGAGTGTTCATATACAGCAGTGTTACTGAGACTTGTTATAAAATATTGCTAGAGTGTTAAAATATTGCAGCATTACAGTTTGTTTTTAATTATTACAAAGTGTTTTTATAAAGCAGTGTTCTGTTATAAAGCACAGAATTCAGTTATAAAACAGTGATACAGATTGTTGTAAAAAGCAGCGTTACAAAATTCTGTTAGATAACAGTGTTACAGATTGTTGTTGTTATAAAGCAGTGCTAATAAGATCTGTTATTTAACAGTGTTGTAGAGTGTTGTTATAAATTAGTGTTACAGATTGTTGTCATAAAACAGAGTTACAGAGATCAGATAGAAAGCAGTGTTACAGGATTTTTTTATAAAGCAGTGTTATATAGTGCTGTCTTAAATCTGTTTGTTTTCATAAAGTATTGTTACAAAGTGTTTTTATAAAGCAATGTTACAGTGTTCTGTTATAAACCAGTGTTACAGTGTTCTGTTATAAACCAATGTTACAGTGTTCTGGTATAAAACAGTGTTACAGTGTTCTGTTATAAACCAGTGTTACAGTGTTTTTATAATGCAGTATTACAATGGGCTTTCATAAATGAATGTTACTAGTACTGTTATAAAACAGTGCTACAGAGTGCATTCAGCAGGGTCATGCAATAAGTATGCTGCCTAAATAGAGTTTGAAATTTTTCCCAAGGATGTCTGGTGATTTCAGACACCATTAAATATTAGAGCTCTCAATATATTAATTTGATTGTATACATACCTTAGCTAATGCTACATACTGTATTTGAGGAAGTACTTAAGTTATTAATAAAAATATGTATTAAAAGTTTCATTTAGTTGCAGTGGGCAGTTATTGATTTGATTTGTCTCCCTGTCCGCTTTGAAGGTCGCTGCTGATGGAGGAGACCCGCCGCCTCTCAAGAGGCTTCAACGGCTGCAGGGCAATGCTCCAGCCACTCTGGAAGGGTTGGTTTCTTTAAGAAGCTTTCTGGCAGCTTGGGAATGCTGCCAGGTGTGTCTCACTTGGTCCTGCATACTATAGAGAGGGGCTATTCGATTCAGATCAAGTCCAAGGACTGTTTTTTTCGCGATAGATATGAAAGTTGCATATTTCCACATAGCCATCCTTCCTGCACACAGGTGGTTCCTTAGGTTTGCTTTCGGAAGCTTACCAACACCGTGTCCTCCCATTTGGCCTGGCACTCTCACCCCGCACCTTCCCGAAATGCATGAACTATATCGACGACTGGTTGATATTAGCTCGAACAGAGCTTCAGGCGGTCCGGCATCAACATGTCGTTCTTGCCCGCATGAAGGAGCTGGGGTTAAGATTGAATGCCGGAAAGAGTGTGCGTTCCTTACAGCAGAGAACCATCTTCCTGGGCATGGTGTGGGATTCGACCATGTTGCGGGCACAATTGTCTCCCGCCAGGATCAAAGCTATCCTCACAGTCAGGAGAGTAAGAGTAGGCTAGTCACTCACTGTGAAGCAGTTCCAGAGGCTTCTGGGTCTCATGACAGCAGCGTCCGATGTGATTACACTTGGCCTCCTCCACATGAGAACCCTCCAGTGGTGGCTCCGGGACAAAGGGTTATCCCAAAAGGGCAATCCACACCACACCACCAAGGTCTCGCAGAGAGCCCTACAAACCTTAGATGTGTGAAGAGAACCGATGATCCTGTCCCAAGGCCCGTCCTGGGAACTCCTTGTCATGATGTACAGGGTGGGGAGCGGTCATGAGTGCCCAAGGTCGATGGAGTAAGCCATACTTCTCATGGCACATTAACTGCCTGGAGATGTTGGCTGTGTTTCTGTGTCTGAAACACTTCTTCCTAGACCTGAGAGTGGGAACACAGTGGTGGTCTAGTATTGTAACCACCAGGGGGGTCTCTGTTCTCGCCCCCTATAAAAGCTGGTGTGACGGATTCTCCTGTGGTCCCAGGGAAAATCCTCTCACAGAGAGCAGTTTATATCCCGGGCTGGTTGAATTGGAGAGCAAACGCCCTTTCGAGGCAAAGGCCGAGGCCTGGGGAATGAAGGCTCCACCCCAAGGTGGTGGAGCAGATATGGCAGAGATTTTACAGAGCCCAAGTGGATCTGTTTGCGACCCAGGAGACCTTGCACTGTCCCGTCTGGTTCTCTCTATTTCACCCAGCCTCATTGGGGCTGGACGCCGTGGTGCAGACGTGGCAAAGCTACTGGAGAGTTCTGGAGCGAGTTCGCTGAGAAGGAGCCCATCTCCTCCTGGTAGCACCTCGTTGGCTGGCCAGACCATGGTTCACGGACCTGGTGTCCCTCATCGAGGGCCCTCCTTGGGTAATTCCTCCCAGGAGGGATCTCCTCTCTCAGGCATGGTGAACCCTGGTTCACCCCCACCCAGAGTTATCAAGGCTATGGCTGTGGCCCCTGATGGGGCACAGTTTTTAGCAGCTGGTCTCTCTACTGAGGTAGTGGAGACCATCCTCCATTCCAGAGCTTCCACCATGAGGAAGTCGTATACTGCTGAAGGTTTATGTGTCCGCTATCGTGGGTTATATTACCCCGCCTGCGGGGCAGTAGCTGGGTAGGCACCTTCTTGTGACACATTTCCTCCGCACCACCCGGAGCCTGAGGCCCGGGATGCAACCCAGAGTGCCTGTCTGGGACTTGGCTGTTGTATTGACGGCTCTATATGGGCCCCCCTTTGAGCCCCTGGCCGAAGTAACCCTTGGGTGCCTGTCTGTAAAGACCGCTTTCCTCCTGGCAATTTCCTCCCTGGAGAGGGTCAGACAGGCTCTGTCCGTGGCATCGTCTCGCCTGGAGTTTGCCCCTGGCATAGCCAGTGCATTCCTCTACTCAAAACCTGGGTACGTACCTAAGGTGACTATGGCTCCCTCATGACCTGTCATGCTGCAGGCACTCTGCCCTCAGGCGTTCTTAGCCCCCAACCAAGAGAAGCAAAACCGACTGTGTCCAATGTGAGCACTGGACACTTATCTCCACAGGACAAGTCCGTGGAGGAAGTCGGAGCAACTGTTTGTCTGCTATGGCCCTAACAGGGTTTCCTGCCAAATAAGCAGACTGGATTGTGGATGCTATCTCATCATCTCCTCTGGTCTCTCTGTTTCCTGAGTGTGGTGGCCTCTACGGCCTGGTCTGCTGGAGTCCCCATCCAGGACATCTGCAACGCTGCGGGCTGGTCCACCCCGCTGACCTTCCACAGGTTTTATGACCTCGACCTTAGAGCCATTCTGGGCTCCTCTGTCCTACGTTCTGGTTGTGAAGCTCTCACACACTAGGCAGGGTCTGGTCAGTGTGGCTTGATTAGACACTTGTTCCCAAAGCATTGCGACGCAGCTCGAACATCTCTAGGTTACGTATGTGACCCTAGTTCCCTGAGTGAATGAGACCTGCGTCCCCGGGCCACACTCCCTCCCTGCATCCCTGCGCGCTTACCTTCTCTTTGCCAGAAGCTAATGTCGCTACCATCGCTTAGCCATTTGTAGCTTCCTGGATTAGGCTTCCTTGCCTAGTTGTGATGCAGCGTCTCGTTCCCTTGGGGAACTATTGTTATATACGTAACTTGGAGACGTTAACTTTGCACTCTATTTTGCCCATTATATGGATAGTTACTACAAAGCAGCACATAAATTCTGATGTGATCATAAAAATCATTTAATGAGCTGCTTACAGTATTGTTACAAAGATGGTGGATAAATTGCAGGGTCATACAGTATTAGAGAAATTTTAATAAGCATTGTTTGAAAGTTCTGCTCTGTATTTGTGTCTTCTTGGTTTGAATTTTAAGGAAATGGGACAAAATTGTGCAGCTCTGGTTGTATACAGAAGCCCAGAATAACGAAACTCATTATTGACCTACACAATGCCATACAGTATATGATTATTATTGCCCTGGGTGTTTGCTTATGCATAGCAAAAAGAGAACATCTATTAATCCATTTTGGAGAAAATGTCAATATACCCCCACTCCTTTATTTAGTCTAGATAGTACCATAAACTACAGTTGGGTAAAGAAAAATGGGTGTGACATAACTGTTAGAGGTCACTGCTATTACATTATGAATTATAACCAAGAAATATTACAATGAAAAGATATAGAGAGACATTGCAATGTAAAAATGTAAAGATATCTTTAAATTGCAGTTTCTATTCTTTTTACACTGCACAAATGCCGGCATGATGTATTCACCAAATTATAGTAAAACTGTCTTTTTTTAATCATAGGAAACCTTAGCATTGTTCTATATTGCTCATAGTAAGAAACTGTCCAGAATGTATCAAGTCAAGATAATTTTTTTGTATCTCTTTTTTCATCTCCACAGGAAAAACTATGCTTTAATATTAGTAATAAAAAACAAAATAATAATAATAATAATAATAAATCGACACTCCTTAGCTGTTACTGACAGTGCTATAAAGTGCCATTACACCATGCTTCTGGGTGTATAACCTTAGTAGAGTTTTGGACTGGTACAGAGCAGTTATAAAGACCTATTATGGTGGAATCACATTGCAACAATGTAAAGTCTTTTTTATCTTGGTCCCCATTTATATTCTGTGGAGACAGCTGAAAAACCTGTGTAGAGGATTGTGGGAGCGAGAGCAGCATGCAGCAGGTGATGAGAGTGGTGAAAGATTGAAGAGTTTACGCAAGAGTATATGCAAGTAAGACACAAATATTGCCAGGTGGCAGCCAGTCAGATTTATATGGCATGACTCTTACCATGAGTCACACCTATTGACATGGTCAAGCTGAAAATGACACTGTAGCGGAGTAGCAATTATTCCAAAAATATTTAATTAACCAGCAGCATCTTTCAAAAAAGTTCAGAACAACCCTAAAAACAAAGGAATGTTTGATTATTTGATTATTTGTTTGTTAAACTTGAGATAAATACACTGGTAAAATAAATCATACCAATAATCAGCACATTTAGAACCTAATTAAATTCAAGAAACACAAACAATCTTTAATCATCTTTTATCTTCTATCTAGCCTCCATTTTACTTTTGCATGGATCAAACCTCTAACTTTATAACATTTATAGTTACATAAAAGTGTCAAAATTACAATGCAGTGTCTCAAAGCAGTACTGTATTTGCGAGAACAATTCACAGAGCAGCGTTGTAGTTGTATAGTAGTTATATAGGGTATAAGTAGTTATATAGGGTACTGTTAAATAATACCAAACACACTGAGTGCTATTAGATATCAAATATTACATATTAGTGTTACATGCATCTTTCACTGGGAAGTATTACAAAGTGGAACAGATCTGTTACAAGGCAGAATATATAAAAACACTATTAGATTTATAAAACAATATTAGAGAACAGTTTCGGAGCAGCGTTGAGTGCAGTTAAAGGGATTATTAGGGTGCGATTACAGAGCAGAGTTTTAAAGTATTATTAGGGATGGGGGCAGTAACTGAGTTGACACTGCTTGGAAGTGACTCAGCAGTTGGTCTTGTCTTCAAAAGTGTGGTGAGAAGAGAGGGATCGAAACGAAAGAGTAAGGGAGGAGCTAAAAAAAGAAAAGAGTGCACTGTGTGGCGAGACAGTGAGGGAGCTGATTAATCACATCAGTAAATGTTTACACATCTGTCTCTGTTTCTGCCATGTACTTCTCACTCACTCAGACACACACACATGGCACAGCTTGTCAGAGAACAGGCTAGCCTGGAGTGTCTTTTTGTAAGGGCATCTGGAACATTATGTTTATCTGAGCCGAGAAGCTGATAAACCTGTGGCAAGAGCTTTTATCATCTTAATCTATTTATACCAGATAAACATTAATATTGTGGGTGTGAATGCTATGATTTACACATTTGATGTATTACAGAACCCTTTTCTGTATGTTTAATTACACTCATTGCCTAATTTTATTTATACAGAAAGTCTGTCTGCTCAACTGCGTGTGTGTGTGCGTGTGTGTGTGTGTGTGTGTGTGTGTGTTCTTGTCTCCAATGTCAGTAGTAAATGTGGATGTCTCAGGAGGTTACTTTAGTTTGGGAGCATTTTTTACTATTTGGCAGAGACAGTGATGTAAAGAAGTACTGTGTGTGTGTGTGTGTGTGTGTGTGTGTGTGTGTGTGTGTGTGTGTGTGTGTGTGTGTGTGTGTGTGCGTGCGGGCGTGCGGGCGTGTGTGGGTGTGTGTGTTTCCTTTTTCAGTATTTAGCAGACGCCCTTATCCAGAGTGATGTACAAAAATGCTTTAAAGTCCCTATAAATGCATAAATCAACACTGGTTCACTAAGTTGCAAACTTAGAATACGATGAGCCTAAAATTCTGTTGAGAGGAATTATAGCACACTTTTTTTTAACATAGAGACATAAAACAAACAGGAAAAATAAGTGCTAGTTTAGGTGTTTCAGGAAGAGGTAGGTCTTCACCTGTCATTTAAAGATGAATGATTATTTGTGACTCAGCTGTTCGGACATTTAAGGGAAGTGTATTCCATCACCTCAGTACCAGAACAGTAAAGAGTCTTAATGTATAAATGCCTCTTACGTTGTGAGATGGCAGGACCAGTTTAGCAGTGCCGAAAGATGTGCAAAAAATATTTAAAATATTTAAACTACTATTAAATGATATACACAAGCACACAAAATCACATTCATGTTGATGCTAGATGTCTAGGGTAAAGTTTCTTTGGCGTTCTTGTGATTCTGTCATATTGAACTCCTTTTCCAGCTAATGGGAAGCATGTTATATACAGTATAACAATATGTTAATATGCCATAATTATATGTTTTAAAACTTGAACAAACATATACATGATTAAAATATGATTATCATATAAACATTTTAAATTTGATTACTTTTTTAAGCTGGTATTTTTGGTGTACTGTGAGAAATGTTCAGTATGGACACTCAGGGTTGAGTTAAGCATTCACAGAG
The DNA here is from genome assembly GCF_014805685.1 of Silurus meridionalis. Classification (NCBI taxonomy): domain Eukaryota; kingdom Metazoa; phylum Chordata; class Actinopteri; order Siluriformes; family Siluridae; genus Silurus; species Silurus meridionalis. Next base: position 15,313,988 of record NC_060894.1, read on the forward strand.
AATTTCAAACTTCACCAGATGTTGCACAAGATTTTAAAATGCAGGATGGGATTTACTTCAACAGAAGTGTGTTTCAGTCATTTATGATTCTGCAGAGCAGCATTAATTAAGTCCAGAATTACCATTTTAAATAACCACAATATTTCACACTGAAATTCATATCCTGATCTGCAAATACAATGGAAAAAAATACATATTTCTACATAACATTATTTATTATTATTTTGAATTATTCCAATTTTTTTTTTAAATCAAATCTAACACTAATTGATTAAGAGGGGGCTTTGTTCCTGTTTTCTTTTTTCCCCTGTTTTTTTGTTTTTCGCAAAGAAGAAACAGCATCTTAACCTCGGATGATGAATATTTTCTAGATCATGATTTTACTTGATGTGATCTATAAGCTGTAGCTGATTACGACTCGATCATCTTATAATTCAAACCAAGAGCATGTTTTCTTTACAGAAGAGCACATTCAATTAAACAAAACATCGCTATTATTTTATTAATTCAAGCAGCAAAAATAGCTCATTAAAACCCATGCTAAAATGGCCTACATCCCCCACACACTGTACATTTCATGAGTTCAATTTATGAGCTCAATTTCATGAGCATGTTGTGGCTTCATTAAGTCCACACAGTATAAAAAGTGCAAAATAATATTATGCACTGAAGCAAGTGCTGTTTCATAAGCTGTATCATAGCAATTATTATAAAAAAAATTTCTATCTATCTATCTATCTATCTATCTATCTATCTATCTATCTATCTATCTATCTATCTATCTATCTATCTATCTATCTAGTGAGATTTAAGTGAGTAAAAAATGCGTTATTCATGTTGATGTATACTGGCAAAACATCAGAAGATACTGATTTCAGGCCTTGCCATCTTTTTTATTTTGGATTTTTCATTGTCTCTTGCTTTTATGATATATTGTGTAGCATTTACATTTATTTCATTTGGCAGACGCCCTTATCCAGAGCGACTTACAACTGAACAAGAGAGGGCATAGGGCCTTGCTCAAGGGCCCAGCAGTAGTAGCTTGGTGGTGGTGGGATTTGAACTTGTGTCCTTCCGGTCCAAAGTCCAATGCCTTAACCACTGAGCTAGCACATTTCAGAGAAAAGGGGAAAAAAGCGATTTTCTTCTTCAGGCTAGATTTTCCTTTCCTTGTATATTTAATTAAAGAAGCTCTAGGTCTAGGCCAGGGGTGACCCCAACCATGTTCATGCTGTATTAAAATGTAACTTGTACCCACATGCTTTTTATGGATATGATTGGACACCTGTGGTCTTTTTATGGATATGATTGGACACCTGTGGTCTTAAAGCTATTAAAAAAATAAATAATGTCTCTCACCAGTGGGATGGATTACATGCATTTAATTTACATAATCAACTTCCGTACAGAAAAAATCAAATTGAGCAGATGTTTAAACTATTTTTGAATATAACTATAATATTTCTCAAGTAACTTCTTCTGTGTAATGATTTTTCTTTTGATTTATAAACAAAATATAAGTCCACAGGGTACATGTAAACTTTTACAGCAGATGTTATTCATAGCCAGTAAATGGGTCATTTAATATGCTTTTAGGTTTAAAGTTGGCATTAAAAATTTATCCATGGTAACCTTAAAAAAGAAAATGGAAAAAAACTGATATGAATTTGAATAAATGAGTGCAATGTGTATATATATATATATATATATATATATATATATATATATATATATATATATATATATATATATAAATATTAAGCAATAAATCTTAATTAAGACAATGTTTACTTTTTGTCTGCATGTTTGTGAGTTTATAGTCACAAGAGAGTAAATTCTTCATCAGTAGATCAGTACTGTTAATCTGAAACCTTTAAACCATGGCGATTTGTACATGCAATGCTTTAGGTTTAACAATACATACATGACATTTAACAGAAGTTGTGTTTTCTTGTTTCTTCATATCTAATCTTTAAATTTGACTTCTGTGTCAATTGTGTTTGAAGAGACAGTGGTTGGACAGACAGGGACGATGAGTTGACAAGCCATATGGCATAATGAGACACCTGACCAGACAGATAGCATCTGTTTAAGTACCTTTTTTTATCGTGTCAGGTAAATGCATTTTCAGGTGTATTTAGTGTTGTCATATGATGCTTAACATACAACCTGGAATGTTGTAGGCTTGTATCAGTTGTACTGTGCCACTCAATGCACTTTAAAGTCAATGAATTTTCTTTTTATTCCTTTTGCTTAGTAACACAGCATTTGAACAGTATGTTGGGATGTTAACATACGTAACATAACATAACAAAACAAATATTTCTAACAAAAAATAAGAACAGTGTTTAAAAAATGTTTTGTTGGTGATGAGTTGAGATTAGTGGTGTTTCAGTCAGATCTGACCAGTTATGGAAAATGTATGGTTGCAGATTTAACAAGGTGCAAAATAAGACATCATTCTCTTTCTTTTACTCTCTCTTCTTCTTATGCACACACTTACAAATGCACAATCCTTCTCTGTTCTTCTTTAGTGGGTCCTTAATCACTGCCTTTTCCCTATCCATGTCTCACCTTATCCTCCCTTTTCCTCCCTCACATTGTTCCCTCTTATCGCTTTCTGATTATATTATAGATTAACACTTGGAGCTCACCCAGCATTGTGACTACACATTGACACTTGTATGCATGAACACACATTTGTTAGGTTTGCAAATGAATGTTAATTTGGATTTTTTTTTCTTTGGCACGGTTCAGTTCTCATCTTCATCTGACTAAATTTGCAATGCAGGAAATGTGAGTACCTTGGATAAACTTTGACAAGCCGCCTGGCCTACCAGCTTGAGTGATAATCACTCAAGGTTTCAATCAAGGTTAATTCTCTGGCTGCAAATCTACAGAGCTCCAAATAATAAAACAGCACAGAAATTAGTTTTACATACTATAAATTGTTTGTTATGATAATGAGAGAGAATTGTGTTGTTGAAAAGGTGTGATGCAAGAATGGGTAATAAGTAAGAAATACAACAGAATGGGAATGCTGTAATAAAAAAAAATAATCAAAGTCTAACCATTTATTTCTCTTTTAACATTAAAATTGTCATTACAATAATATTATGGATTACATTTATTTAATTTAAAATAACGATTTAATAGTTGCAAGATATTTATGTATAGCAATTATAAACTCTCACACAACACTCGCTTTAAATTAAAAAATAGTTTTTTTTATCAATTTATCAGTCTTAAACTCCATTTCAATCACGGCATACATCTTGTCAGAGCTGTTTGTATAAAAAAATAATCAATACTTTCTGACCAATAATACTTTAGAAATCAACATAGAAAAGCATTAGGGTTATAGCATCAAGATTGAATGACAAAGCAGGCTTCTAAATAATTTTACTTTTTTTACACTGACAAGGCATAACATTATCACATCATAACATTATGACCCGTGAGGGAATGACGCTGATTATCTTTTCATCATAACACATGCTATATGTTATAAATCTAGCATCAAGTGAACATTTTGTCCTCAAAGTTGACGTGTTATAAGCAGGAAAAATGGTCAAGTGTAAGGATTTTAGCACATTTTACAAGGGCTAAATTGTTATAGCTAGACGACTGGATCAGAGCATCTCCAAAACTGCAGGTCTTATGGGATGTTCCCGGTCTGCAGTAGTCAGTATCTATCAAAAGCGATCCAAGGAAGGAAAAGTGGTGAAACGGCGACAAAGTCATGGGCGGTCAAGACACATTGATGCACGCGAGGCAGGTGGTCAAATGTTATGCCTGATCATTGTTTTTTCCAATGCAAAGGTTATTTTGCCAATTTATAAATTTAAACTGCTTTATTTTGTGCTTTTAATAGAAAGAAAGAAAGAAAGAAAGAAAGAAAGAAAGAAAGAAAGAAAGAAAGAAAGAAAGAAAGAAAGAAAGAAAGAAAGAAAGAAAGGTGCCATACTGCCATTATGGTGAAGGAATAGATCATTTTTCAAGATGTTGGACTTTTTCCACTAAGCTGCCATTGCAGGGTCCTTAATCAAGATCCTTAATTCTCAACTCCTCAGTTGAATGTATAAATAAGATAATTGTAAGTCATAAATGTAGATGTTAAATATAAATAATGCACAGACAAAAATGCATAACTGCTAATAAAATAAAATGGAAAACATGAAAATAAATAAAAAAATAAACAAATTAAAAAAAGCTTAAACAATCTTCCAATTTACAGTCATTCCCATACATAAAACTGAAAACAGTTTGTGAACTGTGACATTTTCCCTTGGCACACATCCATGCAAGTGTGCAGGAAGACTGCTCTGCATTTCTTTCTCAACTGTGGCAGAGCAAGCTGTATGGAAATCTATTTAACGTCAGACAAGGCAATTGCAATATTGCTTTTGATGAGACATTTTTTCTCATTTAGCAGCTGCCAGCCTCAAGAAATTTGTTTTCATCCAAGCAAAGAGTGCACATCTTGCTTTTTCCCCAAAAACATTCTATTAGCCAGCTCGTTCATCTGCTTATTGAGTTATTAAATACAGCACTGTCACTGTTTTTCTTCTGCTCACCTAGACACTTGTTACTTGCTGTTTTCAATATTCCGAACAGTGCAGCTGAACATATTCCTATATGACTTTTCTTTCTTTCACCAGATGTACCATGTGTTGCTCTCACTATGAAAATGCCCTGAAGAAGTAGGAGGAAAATGATAGGGACAGAGCCTAGAATTTGGTCAGATGTTACTTTGCAGATGTTGCATTAGCGGGCATGGTGCCGATCCTACAGATATGCTTAGTTTCCCAACATTTTTATATATTCGTTGCCCTGTCACTGCAGAACACAGTTCTAGAGTTTGGGGATTTTTATTGCAAAAGTGTGTTCAATAAGCACGGATGTGATTGAGTATGAATGCTGTAGGTGCCACCTACAGAAAGTGCTGACTCTTACCCAGAGCTAGAAGGAACAGTGATTAGTGGACGACCAAGCGCGTGAATGTGTGTGTGTATGTATGTGTGTGTGTGTGTGTGTGTGTGTGTGTGTGTGTGTGTGTGTGTGTGTGTGAGAGAGAGTTAACAAAATAGAGATCATAAGGTCTCCCAGCAGGAACAGTGTCATTTTAATGCAATTTGATTGCCATGTGAAATGATGTGACCTTTACAGGGACATTGTTTTTAGAGGCTGTTGTTGTAGTGTGTGTTTGTGTGTGTTTGTATGTAAAGGTCCATCTTCTTCAGACACAGTGCTGAGACACCAGGTGAGTGGTGTAACCCCTACTGCAAGTGTGTGTGTGTGTGTGTGTGTGTGTGTGTGTGTGTGTGTGTGTGTGTGAGCGAGTATGTAGGTGGGTTGATGTATGTGGCTGTTTCTTTGTATCTTTAATAGAGGTGCAGCCTGAATACTTACTCAAGGAACTTAGAGTTTAAGCATAATACTGCACTTAGGTTTTGATGCACTTTCATTCGATCAGAGGTTACAGCAAGTTTGTGGCGCACAAAATACAAATACGCACTTGACATAATTGTACTGCTACACACATATACCAAAAAAAGCAAATATAAATTTTCTAAGTCATGTTGCATTGGTCATGTTGGCAGTCATGAATGCAAGGTATTTAGAGCCGATGTATTTACTTACCTCTTTTGTGTGCTTTAATGTGTGCTTTATGTCAGCCAAAGAAATGCTAAGTGCTCAGGAATGTGAACTATGGAAGAATAGAATACTGCCAGAGCCGAGCACATAATATAAAGGATATTTAAAGAGTCTTGAACTATAACCACCCACAACTCCCTGTTCTAAATGATTGTTCTAACAGACACATTTTAAAGGTCACAACACCCCCAATTCATCACATTCCTGGATCAGTCTTGATCCCCGTATAACTATCTAGTCTGCCCCAGACGGAATTGTTATATTGGAAAAGAGCAATAATGAAATGATTGCAAATAAAGATTGCACAGAGAGCAGGTATGAGCACAGAGCTCCACTTACAGAGAATGGTGTTCCTTATTGTTATATTAACCCTTAGTGATTTGGATAGGTTAGGGTCAGCTTTCTAACAGATATCTTTACAGAACTATTTCCTACACTCTAATCAGCACCAGCTTTAGGGGGCTGCTGGATTGGGCTACTTAAAAACTTTTTCCACATTATAAAGTTCATTAGCTATATTACATGTGGCAGATACAGCCTGCGGATCATCTAGTCACACGTCTGAAATTCTCACGTCAGTGAAACGAGTGCAACTTTTCGGCATGCAACAATTTCACATCTCACAGTGCATAAAATCAACACTTTGAGTGACACCAAATATTGTATTTCATTGGCAAGTATAGATTTAAAAGATGCCCAACAGACATTTTTACTGCCACACAAACACGGCAGCCTCTGACTCCTTGCGACAAAACCAACAATCTTTCACAAACCGGGATTAAACAACTTTTATTTTTGGTCTTTTTGTATTGCTAAATAAATAAGGAATTAAAAGCTTAACCTTTGAACAGGTTTATATGTTGACAATTTGCATATATATTGCACTTCACATGCAATATTAAAACAAATCCTTCACTTAAATTTGAATGACATTTTTTTACATTTACTATAAATCTTAAACCAGGAATGAATCATTACTTATATGCAGAATTAAAGTTTTAAGGTATTAAAGAGTATTAAATTGAAGTGCAAATTAATTAATAGATGAGTTGGTTAAAGCTTGAATTTTGTTCCACCCAGTCTAGAAGTGTACAGTTTGCCCATGTTAATGAGGCCGAAGATCACCAGGTTATGTGATTTCGATGGCTGCACAGGGGACGGGTGGCCGGAAAAAAAATGGAACAACTGCTTTTGCAAAATGTAGTTGAGTAAAAAGTAAGATATTTGTCTTTAAAATGTAGTGAAGCTGAAGTTAAAGTCTTCCTAAATGAAAATACTACGGTAACATACAGATACATGAAAACTTAAGTGCAGTAATGAATTACATTTACTTTGTTACAATCCACAATTCTTTCCACAACGAAGCCATTTAATCATCATCGACTCTCGAACAAGAGGTGTTTAGCGTTTAACCCTAAACTGAGTACGTGCAATGTGGACTTTTTTCTTCACAAGTACCGTGTCAGACTATTTCGAAATATTGTTTGATCTCTATTGATTGACTATTGATGACTATTTTTCAAAAAAATGTTAACGATTGTGATACATTGATGCTACTTTATATGATGACACGATATAATGAACGCGAAATAAAACCCACTTATGAGTTGAATAAAAAAAAGGAACATCATGAAATCATAAGTGTGCTGGTATTTGTATATTCTTCTGTTCTGTGTATGGTGATTGATTTCAGGGGCATAGCTAGAATCGTTACCGTCACACTGTTTTTCAGTGGCAGGCCATACATTTCACACTTAGGCCTTCAGTGGTGTCCTGCTTAAACCAATCCAATTCTCAAAACCCTCATTATAATGCCACAGCTATAGAAACCACCAATATTATACAATAACACAGTATAACAGACCGCTGGATCACAGAGAGATATCTTATGCAGTGTGAATGAATGCTATTACTAAAGCAAGAAACCCAATGAACACAATTCAACAAGTCTCATTTCAGCCACAGATGCCTACAACATCTCTAGCAGCAGAATCGATATAAACCTTATAAAATGACTCTGGGTTTTCCGTGCTTTTTTTCATTTTGTGAATTTTTTCCGTGCAGAACAGTTTTCCTGGGGATTTGAAATGAAGGCAATTCTTAAGAAAAGTATAAATGGTTGAGGAAAAAGCAACTGTTTTGAGGTGTTTTGACTGACCTTTCTTTATGATGTCCATCTTTTCTTGAAAAGTCCGTCTTGTAAATGTTCTTGTATGTATATCTGCAACCAAATCAATTTCTTCCCCTCTGTCAGTCATTGTATAATTGGGCTATGCAGTTCCGACGGACTGCGTAAGAGCTGACTCATAGACTCTCAAGCCATCCAATCAAAGGATGTGAAAATGTCACCATGTTTAGATGCCTTTTAATCTGCCTTGGAATAAGCGAGTCACAATCTGATTGGGTAAAGCAAAAGTTTCAAGTAACATAGATTTGAATCATTACAACACCTACAGTGTTCACTGTCCTACTCTTAGGGCAATTCTCTTTGACCCTGGCAATGCATGATGGCAAATGCAAACTTTACTAAGATGTGCTGCTCAGAAGTGCATACGAGAGAAACGCTATGAGATGATTGGACAAAAATAATATATATATTTTTTGTTTATTATTTTTGGGTTAAGATTAGTTTGGCTACAGACATGGTTGTGTATTTACATTCCAGTCAATCCATTGCCATGGATATGTCCATCCCTTATTTGCAGTCTAATGAGGAAATGTATTGGATTGTGTTATTTTATTATTTTATACTATGTTAGATAAGTACTTTACTATAAACATAGTTACAGTTGTTTACTGCAGTGTTTTACAGTATATACCTTTGATCTAAAGTGTTAATGACTTGAAATACTTATACTTGAAATATGTTAAACTTTCTCAGAAATTTCAGTTCCTGATAATGTTCCTTTCTACTCAGATGGTGCTAATTGAATTACATGCTGTTCCCACACCCAACTGTAATAAAAGTATGCAAATAGTAATATTTACATTTTATGTTCTTACACAAATCCCTTAAGTCTCAATGCATTTGAACAAAAATCTATAAGTGGCACAGGTTGTTCTGCCCTGTATGTGTACAGAGCATCAGGAGACAGAAATCAGCTGCAAGCAGCAAAATCTGCAATATATTGGTTGGTGCTGTAACACCTGGTATGAGTCAGAAGTTTTTCACTCTTGCTTTTGCTAGACTGTCTGTTTTTCAGGTGTGAAATGGGGTGATGGCACTTAACATAGGCCTTTTTATCAAGGGCAAGACAATGTTTAACTATAAATAGAAGTTATATTGTGTTACTTATGTGTAACCGAATTGGCAGTAGACCACTCAGAAGACCCGTTTAAGATCACATTTGAGCTTTTAATTTAAGCATGTGTCTGTTCCACGAGTAGTCAGACAATAATGTAACACTTTTCAACACAAATAGCTTGGCAGCTTTCCAGCACTCTCAGTCACTTTCTGCTCTGCACACAGCCTCGGCCTCAATGCTCATGGAGAAAGAGAAAAAACGAAAAAATCAAATAAATGTACAGGCAAAATAGGGCTCATGTGTGCCCTATTATTCAATACAACATGTCACCCCGAATACCACCACCATCCTGATAAACTAAGCTTAAAATAAAAAAAAGGCAATTTATATCTTTAACTTTAATAATGTGCATTAATTTTCATTTTCCAAAATTGCCTAATTGTAAGGGCCTAGTTAGAACAACTAATGAGGATTAAACTTTTTTATACATCACCTTGAGCACTAAAAGAATTGAAGTCATTTTTTTATTACAGATAAAAAGCTAATTCAATTTATTTGAAAATAAATCAAGTTGCGGAATTTAACCTGGAGTTTAAAACATGCGTTTTGTATGTTTATCATTAATTTTACATTATTATTCACATTATTATTGCATTGTTTACTTCCCATTCTGTGTGGTTGTACCGCATCTTCCCACAAATAGACAGTAAAATAAAGCTTCACTGATGAAGTGATATCCATTCTTTAGCTGCCCAAATTGTTCAGGAAGAAATGTGTCTCCTGTAGACACACTGCCTGTTGATGCTTAAAGGGTTTTGCAGAATTCGTGTTTTTTCAGCACTGATGATGCTGAATAAGCTTGCAAGGTCAGGGAATGAAACGCCTCTGTGTGTGACTAATCAGCAAAGTCGCTGTAAGCAGAACAGAGAAAGAGAGCAGCACTTTGCCTAATGGTCGTGTGTCTGCAGAAGCAGAATTGACTCTGACAGCTCTGTGCGAACAGTACAGTGTGGAGAGGGGATAGGGAACAAAAGGGAAGATTTAAGTGGACTCATGTCAAGATGTAAGCGTTGACTGTCCTTCCCTTAGGACACAGTGTTGAACCAAAAGCCATGCGTCTATACAAGGCATCTTGACTTCAGTTTTAGCCAGAAAGCGATAGATTGAAGAGGTCAATTCTCTCAGAGGTACTGTATATAAGTTTTATGATGCTATGACCCTATACAGAATTAATACAGGTTTAATACAACTTATTTAATGAAGAGGATAATGAGAAGGCCAGCTTAAAATTCAGGGATAAATCAAGCAATATTTATACATAGGATTTCAATCTATCTCTCTTTTTTACTCGTCTAGACCAAAAAGTAAGAAATCTAATTGCCAACAAGGGATATACTATTACAAATTATTTTAAAGATATTACTGTTATTCTCAAATTACTTCTGTCTACTCTTCTGTATATTAAATTGCACAGTTGCTTCATTATTTTATGATGTCTTAAAAATGATGGTCACTTTAACATGTTGTTACATAGAGCATAAGCTGTTAACTGTTTATATGGTGTACTAACATGCTTACTACTTATACATATGGTTAAGAACTTATGTTTGCACTTTGCCTACATTCAACAGTGCTTGAAATCATCATTTTACAGGTTCCTATTTTTTCTTAGGTCATGTGGAGTATTAGGTTGCATTGCCTACTTACAGCTCCAGGGTTCCCAATTCAATCATGAGCTCAGGTTACTGGCTGCTAGAGTTTCTATGTATATCACCCATGTCTGCATCGGTTGGTGATTTTCTGCCACGATCAAAATATCCCAAAAGTCAAAATAAAGATAAATGAATAAATGATTCATCTACACAACAGTAAGAGATTCTCTGTGTTAATTCAGTACACTGCTATTTTAATGGGTATATTGTAATGACCTCCATGTGTGAAATGTAGTACATATAGAGGCTTTTTTTTCACAAACATTACAGCGAATGATGCAGAAAACTGAAGCCTGTTTTATTAATTTTAAAAGAATTTTGCTGTAGCAATGTTATAGAGGAATAATCCAGCACAGAACAGCATAATAAGGTCATGCTGAAATGTCAGTGAGAAGGAGAAATGTCAAGACATGCAGCAAAAAAAAAAAAAAATCATATCAATTGCTTTCTTGACAATCCTAAACAATGGATGGCACATTGGTACCTGTAAGTAATTTGCTTCTTTCTGTACTACTAAGTGATAATTTATTTATTAGTTTGTGTGATTGCTTGTTTATATATTGATTTATTTGTAGGTTATATATATATATATATATATATATATATTTTATACACATATCCAACTATGTTTTGCTGGGTTGACATGTTCCTCTACATTACAACACAAACACTTTATGTGCTTGCTTTTACCTATAGCTACCTCCCAAGTAGCAGAAGAATACTCTTTAGGATCATTATGCTGCTGTTTAGTGAAGAGCTTGCTGTGACAGTAAATCATGCAGGGATCATTAGGAACACTCAGACCTAAGAAGCTGTCGTATGTAACCCTAGGTTAAAGCCACAGTGGGGCAATACTGGTGTAAAAGACTGATGAGATGGTCTGAGCTCCTACTGTTCCACCCCAACACTGATCAGCAGTGACCACAATTTGCCTTATGTGCAAAAAGTGGGTTTGTAGAACACCATCAAAATAGTTTAGCTATAAAGAATTGGGCAGAACCAGTAAGCTTTGACTGACTATAAGCATCCACAATCATCTATTACTGAGCTAGGCCTACAGAAATATTTTTTTAGGTTCTGCTCTGCCTTGATTTAGCTTCTAATGATACAACCAACTTTAGCCCTTAATTAGTTTTTTTTTTTGCCTTTTTTCTTTTTTTTTTTTTTTTTTGTCTACATGCATTCACCGTTTGTATTTGAAAGCACTTTCACTCCTATTAGCCTATTTGTTAACTCATTTGCTAGGTCTAAATCAGAGCTGAATTGATACTGTTGGTTCATTTTGCATTTTTACTGAAAATAATCAAACAAACAAAAAATGGGCAAAGAATCATTGGCTGGGTGGTGAATAGTGCTGAAAACATAGTAAAATTAAATTTATCTGAATAATCGTGACAGATAGAGTTAAACATTGCACAAAAGCTAACGTTTGCAAAGAAACATATAAACAAAATCACCCTGGCATGAATAACAGAATGCCAGCAGTCAGTTTGTTTCTAGATAATAATATGAATAACTAGTGTGAAACTTTTATGCTTTCCACTATTTTTTTTTATTTTAATTTTTTTATTGGTCTAATAAATTGGTCTACGTGTGCTTTGTTTTTTAGATGAGTTTGTGCCTTGTGACTCATCCTGTAACCTAAAATACACAATATGGTGTATTTTCACCTCATGCTGTTGGATGCTGTTGGTTGGATTCAGGATTCAAATAATATATGTATAATTAGCTGATTATGTAAGCTGCAGTATTTGTCAGACGATCTTATCTCATTTATCTTGCACCCTAGGCTCAGATCCTTCCAGAAGGCCAAATGGAGCAGGATGTGGAAAGTCCCGTGACTGTGAGACAGCCACGGCTGCCCAAGCAGGCAAGAGACGACTTGCCCAAGCAGCTTCAGGACAGCGAGCGAGCCAAGCGCAAGATCCAACGTTATGTGCGCAAGGATGGCAAGTGCAACGTGCACCATGGCAACGTCCGCGAGACCTACCGCTACCTCACAGACATCTTTACCACACTAGTGGACCTGAAGTGGCGGTTCAACCTCTTCATTTTTGTGCTGGTCTACACAGTTACGTGGCTCTTTTTCGGCTTCATGTGGTGGCTGATTGCCTATGCACGAGGGGATCTGGAGCACATAGGCGATGATGCATGGACACCGTGTGTCAACAACTTAGAGGGTTTCGTCTCGGCCTTCCTTTTCTCCATAGAAACTGAGACAACAATTGGTTATGGGTATCGGGTGATCACAGACAAGTGCCCAGAAGGCATCGTGCTCCTGCTAGTGCAGTCAGTGTTGGGCTCCATTGTGAATGCCTTTATGGTGGGCTGCATGTTTGTGAAGATCTCACAGCCTAAGAAGCGTGCAGAGACACTGGTGTTCTCTACCAACGCTGTCATCTCAATGCGTGATGGACGCCTCTGTCTGATGTTCCGTGTCGGGGACCTGAGGAACTCGCATATCGTTGAGGCCTCAATTCGAGCCAAGCTGATCAAGTCCAAACAGACCAAGGAGGGGGAGTTTATTCCCCTCAACCAAACAGACATGAATGTGGGCTATGACACAGGTGATGACCGCCTCTTCCTTGTGTCCCCACTCATCATTTGCCACGAGATCAACCAGCATAGTCCTTTCTGGGAGATCTCCAAAGCCAACCTAGCTAAGGAGGAGCTGGAGATTGTTGTCATTCTAGAAGGCATGGTGGAGGCCACAGGTAAGAACACTTCTTTTTTTTTGTCAAAAAAAGACCAGAAGACTGGTAGGATTAAAAAAAAAAGAGGTCTTCTGAGTTCATATGAAAAGATTGCTTTATGTGGAAAGGTTAGAAAAAATGTGCCTTTTAAAGTATGCTTTTGTGCCTGGCGCATTTTATAAAAAATCCTGTATCATGTTTGTAAGCTGTGAGTCTAAAGAATATTTACTTGTGTATGAGGTCAGATATGTCTAACCAGGGAGCGTAAATGAGATGATCTTTCATTAGCACCAGAGTAAATTCCGTCTGGTGTGCTGGAGAGAAACACACTCTGCAGACAGAGATTTTACTGATTCGACAGAAAGGAAAACTAGTGCCATTTAAGTAAAGGGAAAATACATCACGTTGTATCGTATACACAAACAGGGGAATCAAAACATATGCCCACTTACTCACTCATTACTTACTCATGAGCTGTGTAATATAAAGCTAATTAAGTTTATGTTTCATCTAGTCATGACACATTATTTTTTATATATATATATATATATGCAGTATGACTAAGCTAACGTATGTGGAGCTTTGTGTTTTTTGTTTTATTTACAAAGACACAGAATAGTACCTTTCCTGAAAGCAAAAATTAGAAAATATCAAAAAGTAATATAGTATGAGATCATTTTTTTAGGTTTTTAGCAAGACAACAGTGTCACATGCGCTAGGATCCAAATCTAATCCAAATCTATATTATTATTCCAGTGTTTATTGTTATTGTAGTCAGTTAGGCAGTTGGTAAATTATTATTACTATTTACAGTACAATAACAGAACAACATCTCTTATATGTCTGAGCTGGAAATTAAATTTAATGTTGCTCTCAATGTTTGTATTATAGTAATAAAAATGAAAGTAAGGTTTTTTTTGTATACAGATTTTTGAGGGAGAGTGGCTTTAAAAAACACTACAAAATGAGAACGTCATGTTATAATTCAGACATATAAAATAGAAATCCATATCAATACAAGAACAGATGTTATCTTCCAGTGTTAGTTGTGAGAGGAATCCCCTGGCTAGTCTATGATTTAAAAAAAATTAAGGTTTTCCTTGTTTACCTGGAAAAACCTATATGTGAAATGTTTGCATATAATCAATCTTATGAACATTCCACGAAGTTATTTCCCAGATTAGGCGAAAATGCTAATATGTGTATAAAATGTTAACACTGTAATGATGTACCATGAGATAAGGGTTAATCGTGAGGGGCAACAGGTTTACTTTTCACTGGTGTAACATTCTTCTCCGAACAAAAAATAAACTCCCTGTTAACTATAGTTGATGTTAAACCTAATCTGTGCAGGGTTGCCGTTACTAGCATTACCAGTTTTAATGCATGTACAGTTTGAACATCCATGCATATTGAATTAAAGCCGATAAAAACACATCACATATTGGAAAAAAAAAATACTCATAGGAAGATGAAGAGAGACGTTAACAGCTTGAACGGTTCATCAGTTTTCACCCCACCATATTTGTGCGAGTGGTTGATTCTTGATACCAAATGTCTAAAATGAGAGAAAAAAATGTAATAAAAAATGCTATGATGTCAGTGTGGTTGGTATAGTTTACATGAGAACAAAATGAGGAAATCCGCAGCAGCATGCAGAAAGTAAATAACATTTTTATTCATTGTAGTCTTTTCAAGAGTCCCACACCTTGTCATAGATCATTCCAAGGTGAACAAGACTGTCTAAAGAGGAGGATCAGAATGAATCCTGACTCTCATAGATCTTAACTTACAGGATTGTAGCCAGTTTGGAAGGGTCTTTGGAGCAGGTCCAGATAAAAGCTTGCTTCAAAATTAGAGCAAAAAAAAACTTCTAGCTGGTGAGCTCAGCACGGTGGTAGAATAATGTGGTTGTATTCCTTCGAGCCTTTTAAGAGTCTTTCCACGTTTACAGCCTGCAGAACTCTCTCTAGATTTCTACCACATGCTTGATTCAGCTGCAAGATACAATGGAGTTCATTCAAAATTGAACACCGTTCGTTCCACATCTAGCCCGGGTTATTCTCTGGGCAGCAGATGCAAGGCTAATTGGAAGCAGCATTTGACCACCTCAGATTTTCAGGGTAATTGTTGCAGATTACTATTTTATGAGGCCTTTACAGATACTCAAGCTGTGCTAGTGCAAGGAATGCAGATGATCTTTCATTAGCCGCAAATCTGAGGCCACAGCTGCCCGAGCTGTGAACCGCAGGTGAGGCAAAGCGTTCCTCCCAGGGGTAAATGATAGAATATGGAATGATCAGCAGTCCAAGGTGAAATTGCAAGCTCTCATGGGCATGCTGATTTTCATGTTATATTGGAGAGGTTGAGCAAATGAGCTGGAGAATATAAAGCTTACCTCCAGTGATGAGGCTGCATGTGGTCCAAGCTTGCAACTGAAGAGATTCTATAGGGGGTGGACAGCTTGACGTTGTGGGGGCAAAAGTTTGTGGTTGTATGATATTAGACTTAGTTATTTGTGGTGACATTGTTTGAGGTTGTCTGAGGACACAGAGGTTTATTTTAGGAAAAGTTAGTTCTGAATTTCATAAAAGTTTAAGATTGTTAAGAGGAGTAAAATTTGAGGTTGTGAGAAATAAATGTAAGGCTGTGTGCTTTAAAGTTCTATCGCTTGAATCATCGACTGACACACCAGAAGTATTTTAGTGTCCAAACCGAGTACCAAATAAAATACAGCAGCAGAACATGAAAACAAGTTGCATTAGCATCAGCAACTGCACATTTCCAAACAGTACCCAGTTCAGTTTGTGTAGCAGATCCTCGATGAATCATAGGCATTTATGTAAATTATTAAGCTAAAGGCAGATAACTGGACCTGGGACTAGCAACAGGGCTACATGGTATTAGCTCAGAAAAGGCTTTGTTATTAAAGACTTTCTTAATTGATCTCCTTATTCACCCTCTCTCATGGGATTAGCAAACTGATACTGTGAGTTACTTTAAATTATTGTCAAAAAAATAAAAAATATGTTTATATGAATCAACAAACAATGGATATGCTTCCACTTCCATTGTCAAATTAAAAAGTATGTCTCATCGGTCTACTGGCAGTAGTCAAATTGGCAACATTAAGAGACATTATTTTATGAAGTAAGACCTTTAAAAATTTTACATGCATTGGTTGTTAGGCAGTAGAGTTTGAGGTTGTGTGGCAGGAGGGCAGAGTTTCGGCTTCCTATTTTGGGGCAGATGATGTTGCACTTGCTTGCTTGAGTCAGTGAGGCAAGAGTAATTCAAGTGGGTTACTCCCACAGGATTTAACAACATTCTGCACAACCACACACACACACACACACACACACACACACACACACACACACACACACACACACACACACAGACTCAGCCAGTCCATAGGGAACACTCAGACAGACCTGCCCTGCGTGTGCTCCAGCATTTTAGAGCTTATGAATGTATAACCTTCGAGCATTCTGCAATGTCCTTTTTATGTGGTTGTCTGTATTTGATTGTTATGTGTGTCAGTGAAGGAGAGAAGAGCTACCTGAGTGGGGATTTATTATTTATTATTGATAATACTGCAAGCATTTTCCTGCCAAATGAGCAGAATAATTGTGCTACACATGAGCGGCATGAAAAGAAAAGGGCTCATGAGTTTCAATGCACGTCTAACAGAATTACCATAACAGCATTGTGAGTCAGGATTGTAAGTCCCACACCATAGATCTTACTCTTAATTTACTTTCAACAGTAAAATAAATTATAGAGGGGGGAGAGCGGGCTTTCAGGGGCCTTTTTATGTTGTTTGTTTGTTTTGTGGCATGTTTTTAAGGACCAAATATCCCAACAGAAATCTATCTATCAATCAATCAATAAATCAATCTATCTATCTATCTATCTATCTATCTATCTATCTATCTATCTATCTATCTATCTATCTATTGATCGAATAAGATTCTCTTAAAATGAAAGTAATTTGTTTTCTTTTTTAGAAAACTTTACATTTTTATTGCTGAAATTACATACAAGAATATCTGTGAAAACAAAACCCATTCAATGCATTAAATTGCCATATTACATCAAAATGCAAATACAAATATAAAAATAAAATGTAGAAATCAATTTCAAATTACTTAAAAAATAAAAGGTAACTATAGTAGACCCTAAAACAAAGACATACATCAAAATAATAGTTATAAACTTCCAAGTTTCAGCCTAACTACAGCTCTGCCATGACATAAGACTTTGCAATCTTCTTGGAACGCTTTAATTACTTATCATTATATAATATATTTTCTTAATATATTTTTTGTTTTCATATTCTCTTAAATTTTATACTTACTTATACTTTACTTAATGCGCAATTTCTGAGCGGCCGATCTGGGCTTTTTTGTATTCTGCATATATATATATATATCTATGTTTGTGACAAAAATACGAATCTTGACTCTTGAATCTTTCGTAAGAGCCAAAAATAGTGGACAGGAAAGTTGAAGACAAAGAAACTTTGAACAAGAATCCATACACATAAAATAATATTCAAACCTAAACACTGCATTTAAAAATGCACTGTACTGTGTTTTCGTAAGTAATTTTCCAAAACTGTGGAAACTTTGTCATTTTTTGTGGTTGAATCTTCTCCTCAACCCCTCACTCTTTTCTTCCTACTCCTCTATTATTTTTATTCTGCAGCATCTTCTGTGTTACCTGTCCAGAGCGCTCCAGTGTTTAGCAGGTGGTGTGTCAGTAATAAACGGTCCGTGGGGAAACACAGTGCTGCATTTGTATTTAAATGGAATATAAATTATGGAATATAAATTGTATATATATATATATATATATATATATATATATATATATATATATATATATATATATATATATATATATAATTTGCCTCAATGCTTCCATTCATTCACATAGTCCATTTAAATACAAATGCAGCACTGCACTACATACGATGTAGATAGGGACCAAAAAAACACTCGTAAGTCCATCGTAAGTCGAGAAGAGTGATTACTCTTTGATGCGTTCCGAAGTAGACAAGGTACATCCTCCAGAAAAATTGCTTTCCTCTGCTTCTTTTCTCCACCAGCAACAAATGTACTGCTTTTGTGTTTTTCAGCCATGGTAAATAAAGCTGAAAAGGGTAAAACTCTCTCTGAACACGTCTAAACTAGGCAAGGTCACGCCAAATAGACCGTCTCTGATACCCACAATGAATATCTGCCCATCTGTCGTTAGTCAAGTGGTCGTAGGTCGGGGTTGAGGTGTGTACATGTGTGTATATACATTAACATAGATTAATAATTATGTCACTGGAAGGTCCTCACATGAATGTGTATGTGTATGAGTGAGTATGTGTGTGAGTGTTTTGGCAAGTCTAGACTTTTGCATTCCAAGCTGCTGCTCCTGTGTGTCCTTGTAGCTGTTTTTAGACTTCATGGACAGCTGTCATGCCTGAGTCAGTCCTCCACTTTTGTCCTTCCTTTTGTCTGCTCTCTCTCTCTCTCTCTCTCTCTCTCTCTCTCTCTCTCACACACACACACACACACACACACACACACACACACACACACATACACACACGGCTACAATGCTGATTATTCTGGATTTACTGGGGGAAACACTATCACAAAGGCCTCTGTGATCAGCCCCAATCATTCGTTCAGACACTTTTCATAAACGAATGGCAAAATAAATGTTTTTATTGCGGGTGTATTTTTAGAACTCATCATGTAGCCATTGTCAGAAAACCCGACTGATACATTATTTAATCAAGAACAAAGTTGACCCTGCTTGCCCCAAAGCTTTTATTCGGCACAATGATCATCACAAGCACTTGACTGGGGAACTAAATAAAGGCTGAACATGATGGATTTTTGCATCTCGGGTTGGAACAATCAGTCGAAATTTCTGCTTTTCCAGCAACTGTTATTCTATTTTGAGTGGTTTGTGAGAGTGGTTGCTATAGAGATGGTGTTAAGAGTGAGAGAGAGAGCATGTGTGAGTGAGTGGCAGGAAAACCCACTGATGTTACACAAGTCTGTTATCTAAACAGCCAGGAACCATCATAAACACCATTATTATTGTTGATATTATTATTTTTATTATTATTATTGTTATTGTAATTACTATTACTGCACAAAGCTAAATGCATTAATTCATATAAATATTAGTTAATGCTTTCTTCAGTTTCATATTTGTGGGGTCAGAATTTTTTTCATCTGAAGTAAAACATTTATCCTGGTAGTCTTTCGTCTAAAAAACTCTTTTTGCTGTTCAACTGTCTATTTTACCATACCTTAATTTCTTTACACAATGTATAAATATGTTTGCGCTTCAGCTTTCAGAGACGTTACCTAAAGTGATCTGTAACATAACTCAGTTAATTTGCTTTATGAACATTATAGGTTGTCATGAGGTAACTTTTGATTAATCGCACCTCAATTGCACATTTTTATCTGTTCTAAATGTACCTTAAATTAATACTTAAAAATTTTTAATACTCTAATCAACGTGGACTTGGACAAATATGTATGCTTTATGCAAATGTATGTGTATTATTAGTAAAACCAAACTTAACATAGAGCATTAAGACAAAATATTCTTGTAAATATTTGAAAGTAATTATGGTGTTTTAAATTACGTAAGTCATCAGGACACCAAACTAGGGCTGAAGCAATTCCTCGAGTAACTCAATTCAAAAAATGTAACGATTGTTTAGTCAATTTAACTACACACAGAGCATTGTGTTTCTCACGGACCATTATTACTGATGAACCACCCACTAAACACTGGAGCACACTGGACAGGTAACACAGAAGATGCTGCAGAAAAAAAAAAATGGCGGAACGGGGAGAAAATTGCGAGGGGCGAGGAAAATATTGAGTTTTTAAAGTTTGGTATCATTTCAAACAAAAAAAAATTTTCTAAAAAGAAAACAAATTACTTGTTCATTTTAATAGACCTGTCTTATTTTCACTCTCGCATTTAGTATTGCTCTTTAATAAAGAAAGATAAGACTTCTTGTCCGATTACTCGATTAATCACTGGAATAATCGTTACAATATTAAATTAATCGATTGCAGCAGCCCTACACCAAACAGAACTTTCCACACGGATGGTTGTAATTGCTGGATGTGTGCATCATGGAGGATTTCGGTGTTTGATTTGAGACTTGGCACATCAGTAAAATATAGATATATATATATATAAATTCACATTGATTTTTAAAAATGTATTTGCAAGTTATGGTGGAAAATAAGTATTTGGTCAATAACAAAAGTTCATCTCAATACTTTGTTATATACCCTTTGTTGGCAATGACCAAGATCAAACGTTTTCTGTAAGTCTCTACAAGGTTTTTACACACTGTTGCTGGTAGTTTGGCCCATTCCTCCATGCAGATCCCCTCTAGTAATGTTTTGGGGCTGTCACTGGGCAACATGGATTTTCAACTCCCTCCAAAGATTTTCTATGGGGTTGAGATCTGGAGACTGGCTAGGCCACTTCAGGACCTTGAAATGCTTTCTACGAAGCCACTCCTTTATTGTCATGCTGAAAGACCCAGCCATCTTCAATGCCCTTGCTGATGGAAGGAAGTTTTCACTCAAAATCTCACGATACATGGCCCCATTCATTCTTTCTTTTACGCAGATCAGTCATCCTGGTCCCTTTGCAGAAAAACATCCCCAAAGCATGATGTTTCCACCCCTATGCTTATGGTGTAGGTATGGTGATCTTTGGATGCAACTCAGCATTCTTTCGCCTCCAAACACGACAAGTTGAGTTTTTACCAAGAAGTTTTATCTGACCATATGACATTCTCCCAATCCTCTTCTGGATCATCCCAATTTCTCTCTCGCAAACTTCAGACGGGCCCGGACATGTACTGGTTCAAGCGGTGGGACACGTCTGGCACTGCAGGATTTGAGTCCCTGGTGGCGTAGTGTTTTACTGATGATAGCCTTTGTTACTTTGGTCCCAGTTCTTTGCAGGTCACTCACTAGGTCCCCCCGTGTGGTTCTGGGATTTTTGCTCACCGTTCTTGTGATCATTTTGACCCCACGGGGTGAGATCTTGCGTGGAGCCCCAGATCAAGGGAGATTATCAGTGGTCTTGTTCGTCTTCCATTTTCTAATAATTGCCACAGTTGATTTCTCCACACCAAGCTGCTTACCTATTGCAGATTCAGTCTTCCCAGCCTGGTGCAGGTCTACAATTTTGTTTCTGGTGTCCTTTGACAGCTCTTTGGTCTTGGCCATAGTGGAGTTTGGCGTCTGACTGTTTGAGGTTGTGGACAGGTGTCTTTTATACTGATAATGAGGTTAAACAGGTGCCATTAATACAGGTAACAATTGGAGGACAGAGGAGCCTTTTAAAGAAGAAGTTGCAGGTCTGTGAGAGCCAGAAATCTTGCTTTTTTTGTAGGTGACCAAATACTTATTTTCCATCATAATATCCATTTGCTAATACATTTTTTAAAAATCAGACAATGTGAATTTCTGGACTTTTTTTTTCTCATTTTGTCTCTCATAGTTGACGTGTACCTATGATAAAAATTACAGGCCTCTCTCATCTTTTTAAGGGGGAGAACTTGCACAATTGGTGGCTGACTAAATACATTTTTGCCCCACTGTGTTTTATAGATATATATATAACACAAACAGCTGGCATCAGTGCTACAATAGTGTAAAGTCACAAGTGCTTGAAAAAATTTATAGATTTCAGAATTAGGTGCATTCTATCTATCTATCTATCTATCTATCTATCTATCTATCTATCTATCTATCTATCTATCTATCTATCTATCTTTGTATGAATATATGTTTATTTTATATATATATATATATATATATATATATATATATATATATATATATATATATATATATATATATATATATTTGGATACAGAGGAAGAAATTAAAACATAAAATTGCTTGTCGTTTTTTTAATTAACACAGTTTATTATTATTAACATTTGTTGTCAACATTTCAAAAGTTAAAATATTTTTTAAATGTTTAAACAAAATGCCATTTTGGTTAAATAATATATGAAATATTTTTTATTTAAAAATAAAATACAATAAATCTAATTAATGCAATATATTTTTATTGTATTAAGTGAATTAAGTAATCAATTGAATTGGCACAAATTAAATTGATAAAATAAAAGTAAATAAATCTAAAAATGTAATTAAATTGTTTACATTTGTTAGACTCCATTTAGGTACTACAGATGATTGTGTGTTTTTACATGTGATAATTAGTTTTCTAAAGATATGTTTTACTTATTTCAGAATAACTTAACAAATGCCTTCATTTTGTCCATATGTCATTTATTCACTCCCTCTATTTGTGGAATTGTCAGGATTTTTTCCTTTTAGGAGAAGTTGTTTAAGCTAACGCTAAAGAATCCATAGCTCTAGCGTTAGCCTCTAGCCACTTCCTGGTTAAAGGCTAATGCTAGCCCTATGGATTCATTAGTGTTTTCATGCATGTGCAAAACAAATCTTATTTCCGGTGCATAGTGAGCAGCCACAGTGACACTGTGCTCTGTCAACTAGTGACATCTAGCTTCTTTTTTTTTTTTTACCCTTGGCATTGTTGTGTATGTTTTCAAGTTTAATAATAAAAAATACACTCAAAGTGTGAAGCAGAGGCTAAACAAAGAGCTCAGATTATAATTATGTTTCACACGTGAGAAAGGATTGCATTTCTGAAACCAAAAGCCCTGTACTAAAAGATTTTGGTACAAAAACGTGTAATTTTTATATATATATATATATATATATATATATATATATATATATATATATATATATATATATATACAATTTTTTTTTTATAAAAAATATTTGGATTCCTTTGATAATGTCATAGAGGCCCCCCTCCATAAAGTGCAGTTTTTTTAGAGTATAGGGGAACTCGAAAAAGGTAAAGACTGAGTCTTAAAACCATGAAGCACAAAGACATTTGCTGCTGCTGAGGTTCTGGAAATGTGCCTTTGTTGCACAATGGTGAGGATATGCATGAAATGGATGATTGATGACAATGTAAAGGACACTTATTATAAAAGACCTTTGCTCTAACAACAGTGAATCATTTTTTAGGCTGATCCTTGTGTTCTTTCTCAGTTATCAGACACCTTCCTATCTAAAACTGGAAAATTACTGTGGTCTCTATACCCACCTGAGAGATGGAGAGAGACTTAGTGTGGAAAAAAACAATCAAATTGCTTTTATGTCCCAATAGATCTGCTGCCATCCATGAAACAGACATGAAATCAGCCTGTTGTAAGTCACACCTTGAAATTTAATGTATTTTTTTGGATACAAAAAAAACTTAGATATGACTGTGCATAAAGATGAAAAGATGAATATGAAAGACAGGAGCGACAATCATTGATGCGTGGAAACATCGTTGATGTATGTACTTACAAATGCTTTTGTCAGTTGGTGTGAAATCAGCAGTAATTGGAACACTGGCAAAAAGAATCAGAGGAGAATTTTCTAGCAGCATTTTGTTTAGACTCAAAAAAGTAGCGAGCACCTTCCCAGATCACAACATGACTATTTTTTCCATGGCTGCGTAATGTCACGTCCTGTAGCTCTATACACCTGCAGAATGACAACAAAGGCATGAAAACCTGGCTGTTATGCAGAACACTCCACAAGGGTGCAAACAATGGGTTGTGTAAGTTGTGATCAGCTCTTGGGAAATTAACGCTTATTATATCTGTTGAGTATTTGAGCTGTGAAACTGAACAAAATGTATATCTCTATTTCTAAATACGTAATGCGATGTGTCTGAGTGTGAGAGTGAATGGCCTCTCTCACCCCTTCTACAATGATTACATCAAGGCATCCAGTGACATTAATGCTGTTTGACACAGGGATGTAATGAAAGGTTGAAAAATTGTGACACATCTTCTGGCTGCAAAAACAAAGTGAGAGACTACATTGATTTTTAAGCCAGGTTTTTTTTTTCTTTTTCATTTTTTTGAATACTTTCTGCTGAAACTTATATAACTATATAACTTAGTTATAAACTAAGTTTCTTTCTCCGTTCAGCACCTTTCAGAGCTACAAGAAGGCAGTTGAGTTCATAGGTGATTACAAGGTATAATTTGTCTGAGGAGCTTAGCTTTTGCTCTAGCTTTTTTAAGATTAGCTAGATAGAATTCATACTGAGGTCGCATTGTTTATTATTATTATTATTAATAATAATAATAATAATAATAATAATAATAATAATAATAATAATAATATGTGCCAAATCAAACATGGGGATCATGAATAAGGATGATCTGCTGTGGCGACCCCTAATGGGAGAAGCAGAAAGAAAGAAAGAAAATAATAATAATAATAATAACAATAATAATAATAATAATAATAATAATAATAATAATAATAATAATAATAATAGTGTTAATGGCATTTGACTGGGCAGCAACTTTCATTACAACCATATCCTTTAATGTTATAAAAATTCATGCCTTAAATGTGTCCATAAACAAAAAAAATGTGAACATCAAGAGACTTGTATAACTTCTGCATCTCTCTGGTATAGCGGCTCAGAGGTTCTACAAGATATTTATATGTCTAGCTATTGCAGGCTTGGCCAACTCTCAAGATCATTTAGCCACAGACAGGGTGCCAAGCCATAAGGATCTTCTACAGTTACACCGCTTGAAAGTGTTAGTTGGCAGAGTAACATTTCCTGTCTATTAGTGGTAATCCATACTAATAAGTGGATAACGTTTAAGCTAATATCAATCCGATTCCTTTATAGATTCTTCAGTCAGATTATGGTAGTACCGAACTGTGGCTACTCAAATGCTTTTGGCATGTAAAGCTCTTTGATTACTTAAGTAGTCTAAAAGAGTGGTTATCAATTGCTTGTTAATATTGACTGTTTTCAAGAGTGTTCAATTCTGAAAATACTGCACATAAAGCTAAATTGTTCATGTATATAGACACTGGATTCAGTATTTTGAAGTCCATATATTTAAGAATTATTCATTACATGATAGGCTCTAAATCGACTAAATAATTTATGGAAATAAGTGCTGAGTAAACTACCATGTTTTTGGAAATTAAGCTATAAATGAAGTAATATGTTTTGTGGATTTTGTAAAAATGTTTCCCCAAGTGTTCATACTACTGCAGTCAGCAACAGCTATCTGAAAAAATACAGTAACCTAAAATGTTGGAATTACAGAGTAATGTGCAGATGGCCTATAGCAATGCTGATGCAGCAGAAAGTTGTGATGGTGTTATTGAACCAAAATGTACAGCTCATCCTTCATATTGGAATTATTAGTAAAATAAATGAAATCCAATTCAAAGCCTAGTGTTACTGTAAGGCAGTATGAATAAAAACAAATCTGTGTAGATGATGTACACATTGCTGGCTCCAACTTGAGTGACGGATTTCAAAGCAACCAATTGTATGAAGCTGTGTGCAAAAACATTACCTCATCTTCAGGTTTCCCAGGGACCGGAGGTGGAACAATATCGAGAAATTATACTTAACTGAAAGTATTATCTAGATGTGTATATGTGCCAAAGATGCCAGTTACACATTCAAATAATATTATAAAATATACTTTTATATATTTTATATAATTTACTCAAGTACTTAAATGTTTAAGATTGTAGAAAGTGTGCAGTTTTGCCTGAGAACATCATTTAGTCTTGTAGGTTTGATTGTCCTAGCATCACTAATGCCACATAGTTAGCTTATGAATTATTAAGAACAACATTATATAATAGAATAAAAAAGTATAGTAAAATAAAAATATAAAATTTACATAACTAAATAGCTTAGCTGGAATTTCTAAACAATGCATATTCATTACTGAAATCGATGCTAGTCTAACCTGACATTAGCAAAGATACCAGGTTCAAAATTTGTAACTGATAACTTATCTTAGCATTTGCTTGATCAAGTTTGATGGCATTCGAGCCTTCTAGAGAGGCAAATGGGACACCAGATTAGGACCTGGAATACATATCCCAGGGTTGCAGTGACTTACACATTTATAAATGTAAATTAATCTAGTGTTAATAACACTGTGTAAAATTTTAAGGTTGCAGCAGATGAGGAATTAGCAATTATTAGATGCAAAACTATGTCTTATTAATAAATAGCATACGGTTATTGTCTTTTGAAGAGAAAAAGCAACTTTTTTGTGTCCTAATGGGCACTTTGAGGGTCTAAATAAAACATTTTGGTGTAAAAATTGTGTACACGTAGTAAAGAAAAGTACATTTCCTTAACTATTTTCTATCCATGCCCACAAGAGATATAGGAACTAATGGTCTGAATAAATATGTAAATAAAGCAAAGAAACAGCCTTTCAAGCATACAATGGTGATATACCAGAAATCATTTTATACATGTGGAATTACAAATGTGTATGGGAACCTTCTTTAGTATTTGCTGAACAACTTCCCATAGGAAAAAACGTAACATAAGACAAATTCCATTCCACACCACAAATAAATTCTCTGTTTGAAGCACATAAGCACTGAGTGCATTTCACACTGCACAAATATGAGAACTATTTGACAGCAGTGCTGTCTCACGGGTTCTTATTCAGCAAAAATGTATCACGCTGCTTTAAGATGAGGCCTGTGACTAAATAAAAAAGTTTACCAGACTTAAAGAAAGCTGTTTACATAATGGTGAGTTTATATCGATAGGAGAATGCTGAGGACAGAGCCGCCAGGTAGGAGAAAAAGAGGAAGGCCGATGAGGAGGTTTATGGATGTGGTGAAGGAAGACATGCAGGTAGTTTGTTTGAAAGAGGCAGATGTAGAGGACAGGGGGGTATGGAGCCGGATGATCCACTGTGGGAGAAGACGAAAGAAGAAGAAGAAGTTAACATGGTGGTGAGTTCTATTGTGAGGGTGATTTTAAAGCTAGTTCAAGGAGTTTACTCAGTTGCTCAGTCCATGTAATTTGAACAATAAAAAAAAGCTTAACAATCAAATGCAGATGATGGTTAACAGTCTTTCAAATGCAAAATTTCAGCATTCTGCAAGACAGTTTATCCAATCTTCCCCAGTTACACCTGCAGTGGTCAATGACCATGCACATGAGTAGAGTTTGATAAACCAGGCTTTCATGTCAACGAGCCTCCACTTTAGAAATTTGTTCATTGACTGAAGGACATTGTCAGGATTAGGGCCGGTTTCCAGTGGTGGGTCGTGCATTTCACATCTAGGCCTTCGGTGGTGCCCTACCTGAATCAGTTCACCTCTTAATACCATCATTATGACCCACCGCTATAGAAACCATCAATATTATACAAAAAAAGCAGTATAACAGAGTGCCGCATCACAGACAGGTATCTCATGCAGCGAGAATGGATGTCATACTAAAGCAAAAATACCTAATCAACATTCAATTCAACTAGTCTCCTTTCACTACAGCCACATCTGTGCTGCCTGCATACACCATCGCTAGCAGAAGCATCAATATTTACCTCATTAAATGACTCTGGGTTTTCAGTGTTTTTTCTATACATTATGGTTTTCCTGGGATTTAAAATGAAGGCAGATTGTGTCTTTTTGTGCAAATTCTCCAGGGAAGAAAAAGCTAAAGTATAAATTGTTAATCAAAAAGCTTAATAACTGTTTTGAGCTGTTTTGGCTGACCTTTCCATTTTTTCTTGAAAAGTCCGTCATGTAAATGTCCTTGTAGTAATATATGCAAATGAATCAATTTCTTCTTTGTCTGTCAGTGGAATGACAAAACAGCTATTAAATACATGCAGATAGATTTGAGTTTGTGCAGTTTGCTACAGATGCAGGTGCTATCTCTGACTAGTGTGCCCTCTGACCATCCGGTCATATTATGTAAAAATGCTGACTAGAGTGCCTTCTAGAGTCATCAAGTTGAAATCTGATTGGTTAAAACAACCAGCAGCATGTATTGTAAACTACAGCATGCCCACAGTTTTCACTGTGAAGGCTCCAGACAGACAGATGACCTGTCTGTCTTGCAAAACGTGATGTTATGGCTGAAATCTGATTGGATAGAAATTTTAACCAAAACTTACACAGCTACAGCATTGCACCTGGGAGAAAAGCTGAAATGAAGAGAATAGACTAGGGAATAATTTAAGACATATTAATGGACAAAAATATATTAAAACAGTGATTCTGATAGAGTTTAGGCCAGCAGAGAAGGCCATGATCTTCTGACCTTATGGCCTGCTACTACCTGTTTCTTATTTCACCTAATAAGTGGGTATTCATTTATTTTCACTTTAGAAAGTTTTAAATTATCTATTAAGTTTTAAATTATTAGCACTTGCATTCACCTTCATCTTGTTTCATGACAGACAGATTTTCAAGTACTACAATTGACATCTAAAATGTAATGCTTAGCTAAAGAACCGATGCCCCCAAGAAGCTTCAGCTCAACAAACAGTAACTGTAGGCCTTAAACAAAACATGCAAGCTTACCAAAAATCAATTTCAAATATATGGAGCGAATATCTCCATTATTGTCCATGACTGTGTAGTGTGAAAACGTACAGCTTGCAGGAACACTGAGAGAAATAGAATTCTGGTTCAAGAGTTCTTAGACATACTCCAGCTCTCCTGGTTAAGGGCAAACTCTTGTGGATCTGAAGTATGTGCTTCTGCAGGTAATGTTGTCAGTCTCACTGTCAGAGAGGGAGAAACCAGCTGAGAGAAATGCATGATGCTGCACGTGGGAAGAAATTTAACAGATCACATTTCTGGCATCAAACAGATGCGGCAATAGAGCAGATTTGGATGGAAAATATAGCAAATTTCACACAGCAAATGTTGATCATAAATGGGACTTGAAAAATAATTTAATAGTTCTTAGATACCTGAACCCTAGAAAGCAACCCCTCACAACATTCATAAATTTATTCCTTGGCCTTCCTCTTTTCCTCCGGCCTGCTGGCTCCATGCTCAGCATTCTTTTACCGATATACCCCATGTCTTTCCACTGCACGTGACCAATCGAGCCTCTCACCATGTCTCTAAAACGTCCTACCTGCACAGTCCCTCTAATAAACTCGTTTCTAATCCTGACCATCCTTGTCATGAAAAGAATCTTCAACTCTGCCACCTCCAGCTCCTCCTTCTGTCTTTTTGTCAAAAGTTAATTGCAAAGGAGATGATCAAACCCTAATTCTCTAAATGGTATGAAACATTTACATCGTCTCTTTGTAATTGTCTCACGGTAAGACTTAAACATGTCTTTCAAAAAGCAAGTCTTGAGGTCAGAAGATATACATTGGGTATCCTGTAGCATTTGAGCCCTGCACATTGAACAAGCAATGTATCACATTCTGAGTGTGCTGGACACAAACCTTAAAGAGGAACAGTATGCAGTACTCGATCAGTCTTTTGTAATTAACATAACTTTTGTGACAATTGATTCTTTGTTGCATTCTTTCATGCTCTAGATATGTCCCAGTTGCATAATGCTGATCTATTTCCTGTTTCCATCACATCCATGGAGACATGATTTCTTTCAGCTACACACACTTTTATTTATATTATTACTTAGTCTATATAATGTTTGGAAGAGCTATATGATTTCAGATTGCACCCAAATGCTTGGCTTTGTTTAATTATTAAGACTATTTGATTGAAGTAATCTGAATTAGGCATGCATCCAGGAGTAATACTGAACAATGTAAGTCTATTGCATTTTAATAAAGTCACATGAATGAATGAATGAATGAATGAATGAATGAATGAATTAATTAATTAATTAATTAATTAATTAATTAATATTTATAGGAGCATAAACTGTATACAGTATCCAAGTGGTGCAGTATAAAAGCATTTACCTTTTTCATTTGGCAGACAAACCATATATAGAAAGTTATTTTACAGGTTGAGCATAGGGGATGAGGAGCAATGAACTTTCCCAAGGAACCAACAGTGGCAGCTTGGTTATACCAGAATTCAATAGTGGCTTTGCAGTGTCATGATCTCACCAACCTCTGATCAATTATCCTAGAGTCTTATTCACTCAGCCACTACTGACAGAATTTGAAATATCATCAACTGACTGATTTCTAACAAATCTTCCTTCAGACATATTGTATGTGAGGTGTTTAGCTGCATTGTAATATAGTAAAAGTGGTAGTTAGAAAAGATATCCTGTCTTAAGGTGTCTCGAAGGAAACACATGCGGGAATTCACTGGCAAATTATCAAATTAAGAGAATATTTGGTCACTTTCTAAAAAAAAAAAATGAGGCAGTAAATGCAGAAATAACCCAATAATAATTATGTGAATATTAATTTAATGATAAATAACAACTGGATCCAACAGTTAGAAGAAATTCAAAATCAAACTTTTGTTTTGTCAATTTCAGGAGACAGTCAATGAGCCAGGTGGCATGAGAGATGTGAGAGTTTGCTGAGGGTGTGGGCATGAAGTAGCAGGCCTCAATTTGGCCAAACTGAGGCAGGAGATAAGGCATTAAAGCATTTAGCTTTAGTCTTTGCACCATTATTATTTGCACAAAATAAATTGGACTTGAAAGATTTGCAAAAATCCTCTGAACACTGCTGAAATATATTGCAGACCTGTGGGAAATGCCAGCCGAATGTTACTGTTAAGTTGCCTAACACATACTTTTTACACACAAACATTTAGTTCTTGCTCTGAGAATAAAAGCTGTACTTTTAGAAAAAATTCTCTTCAAGAGCACTTTGGATAGTTGGAAGTTTTCTGCTTTGGGCTTCCTCTGAAAGAGTAGTGCTGTACAAAGAGCAGTTAATTGTTCCCCAAAAAGATAGGCTCAGAAATATTATGGTTTTGCTTCTCTTTTTTTTCCCATCACCAGTCTACATGGAACAGAGGTGCTGGTCTTTACAGTTTTGGTAGAGTATCAGTAATAGGTCACATTGATGTCTGGTCTATAGATATTTAATAATTTCCAGCATAGAGCAGATTTAGTACAGCTTCTGGAAGATAATTGTTCTCCACTACACTTGTGATGTCTTTTTATAGATTTGGTTCAGGTTTCTTTTTCTTCCAAGCAAAATCCAGTTGTTTATGAACGACCACAATGTGGAGATGGATCACTTAGCTTATTATTACTAAGAATATCTCCTTTTTTTTAAAAACATCCTATTTAAAATATATATATATTTATACATATTTCTTAAGCTGTGTATATTATGATGTAGGAAATGTGATAGAGCTTAATAGATAGATAGATGAACGTCACCTTTTTTACTACATTTATTTAGGTATTCTGCTAATAAATCAAAAATCAGTAATCAGTAATTTATTCATTTATTGTTTACTGTTCAATCTTGACTTACTTTGCAATAATCATTAGACTTGTTATGCCATATTTCCTATATTATGAATCATTGCTCAGTCTCATTTCATCTAAGAAAATACATTTCATACATTGTAATCCAACAATTAATATCTTGTTTCTTCCTTGAGTATTGATACAAATGCCATATACATGTGCATACACTGCTTGTTAGCATGCATCTCTCACACTTGCACACACACACACACCCACACACACACACACCCACGCAGATAGAAACGGCACTGCAGCCATGCTGAGTCAGTAAGGTCAACTGAAGCAAGGGCACAAAAATAACAGCTGGCAGCATCTTCCATGGGTGACCTATTGCTATGGTGATGAGAAAGAGGAACATGCCTCGCATACTGTGTGTAATTGTAAAGTGACTACATACACGCAGAGGTGGGAAAACATTCTGCAGAAACAGGAGCGAGCACAGATTCTTTACATAATTCATGTATTCATAATTTTTTACCTCACAGCCAATGGTCTTTTGACACCTGCCTGGTGTTCTGCTTTGCTAGCAAAAAAAAAACACACAAAGAATATTATTTAAAAATGTGCATCTATCATAAAAGGATGGATAAATGAATAAATAATTGGATTGATGCATTGGTGAAAAGACAAAAAGGCAGTCAGATATACAGATACTGTAGATAAAGCAGGCAGACAGATACAATAACAGTACATAATTAGTGACCAAAAGAAATAAGTCATGAATAAGTTGAAAGTGAAACATAATCAATAGAGTTAAAGATGTTTGAGTAAAATACTCTATGCTACACTGCACTGACTGAATTAGATGGCAGGAAAACTCATACGCCATGCATATGTTTGCCTCTGATAACAGAAGGAGCACTGATCATTCCTTACAATGACCCTCCTCTCACTATTACATGCCAAGCTGTTTTTACTCCAGCAGTGCAGGACACTAATCCTCAAACCACATTTCCCCAGCTTAGCACTGTCAACCCGCTGATCCTAGATCAGCTCTTCCTCTCCTTCTAATCATATTCACCAGGATATAAAGGGCAAAAACTGCTCCTGCATCAGCCAACGGACTGTGAGGAGTTTGCATAAACATAGCTGAGTGGACTAAATGGATAAACTGAACCATTAAGTGTGGAAGTTTATGTTAATTTGTAGTAGAAGCTAAGCGTTTGAGAAGTGCGCTTTTGTTCTGGTAGTAATGTCCAAAGCTAACCATTCTCAAAGTTCTAGAATACATAATATATACAGTGGTGGACAGTAACATTTACATTTACATTTGTGCCATTTAGCAGATGCCCTTTGCCCAGAGTGACATACAAAAGTGCTTTGAGTCTCTACCAATAAATAAATCTATAATGGTACGCTAGATTACAATCTTAAAATTAATCAGACTACAACTCGTGATTTCAGGAAGAGGTAGGCCTTCAACCATCGCTTAAAGATAGACAGGGACTCCGCTATTTAGACATCTAATTGAAGTTCTTTAGACCACCTCGGTGCCAGAACAGAGAAGAGCCTTGAAGTGTACTGACCTCTTATTCTGAGAGAAGGTGGTACCAGTCGAGCAGTGCTGAAGGATCTCAGATAGCATGGTGCAGTGCGAGGCGTGATGAGGTCTCTGAGGTAATATGGTGCTGATCCATTTTTGGCCTTGTAGGCAAGCATCAGTGTTTTGAATCTGATACGTGCAGCTACCGGAAGCCAGTGAAGGGAGCGCAGCAGTGGGGTGGTGTGGGAGTACTTGGGCAGGTTGAACACAAGTCATGCAGCTGAGTTTTGGATCATTTGCAGTGGACGAATAGCGTTCAGGGGAAGACCAGCCAGCAGAGAGTTGCAGTAGTCCAGTCTCAAAATGACAAGAACACCTGGGCAGCCTGTGTGGAAGAAATGGTCGAATCCTTCGAATGTTATGGAGAAGAAATCGACAAGAACGAACCACATTAGCAACATGTGAGGAGACAGTTGACTGAAGGGGAGAGCAGAGAGTCATGAAGAGTTATTCGGAGATCTTGACCTGGAAATGAATCACCTGGGATGACCAACAGTTCTTTTTTGCTGGGGATGAGTTTTAATTGATGAACACTCATCCATGAAAATATGTCCGTCAAGCATGTCGAGATCCTAGCAAAAGCTGTGGTAAGGGAAAGAAAAGATGAGTTGAGTGTCATCCTCATGTGAGGATATGACTCCACCAATAGACTGGGTATAGAGGGAGAAAAAAAGGGGACCAAGTACTGAGCCTTTTGGGACACCAGTGGAGCACCATGTTGCCTGGTATGAGCGACCTTCCAGGTAAGAAGCAAACCATTCCCATGCTGACACAATAGTAACAAAGTAAATGTAAATCGCTACTGTACTTAAGTAGCTTTTTCAAGTATCTGTACTTTACTGACGTATAATAAAGTATACTATAATTAAGTATTTTTATTTCAGGAGACTTTTACTTTAACTTCACTACATTTCAAAGTCAAATATCTTTTTTTGTCAACTACATTTTGCTCTAATTGGTCAGGCACGCAGCAAGCCACCAATCACAGTAGAGCGCACGGGCTGTTTAGAACTTGTTTTGAATGACGCGTAGTGTTATCTACCTAGCATGAGCATACACTTCAGCATTAGTTCAACAGTAGGCAGAACATTTTGTAAGGCATAAATGAAAGAAGAAACTCCTGAATCTAACTTGCCACAACACCCATGGCCTTATTTGCTTGATTTTTTTTATTTTTAAGTATTTGTAAAGAAGGTTTTGGGCTCATGATCATTTAATAGATATCAATCGGTGTTTGACTAATTAACATAATTCTAGTTGAGTAAGCAAGAGTCTTACAACAAACATGATAATAGGACATTATAGCCGAAATTAATTAATCAAGGTCCCCTGGTGGTCTAGTGGTTAGGATGTGGCGCTCTCACTGCTGCGGCCCGGGTTCGATCCCCGGTCAGGGAGCCAACCCAAGCCACTCTTAGTGCCGGTCCCAAGCCCGGATAAATGGGGAGGGTTGTGTTAGGAAGGGCATCCAGAGTAAAAACGTACCAAATCAAACATGCGGATGATCCGCTGTGGCGACCCCTAATGGGAGATAGCCGAAATTAATCATAGTACTTTGAATACTTAAGTACATTTGAAGGCAAATACTTTTGTATTTTTACTCAAGCGAAAGTTTAAAGGAAGCACAAGTAATATTTTTTTCTTACTGTATCCTCATTACACATTGTGTACTTCATCTACCACTGAATATATACCATGCTATATAGTTTTTCTTACAAACTGCCACCGATTTGGGAAAAAAACTGTTTTAAGATTTGTATGACAAGAATATAGATACATTTATATATATTTTTTTTTATTTGAAATGTTTTTAAATGAAAATAAAAAGAAGAAAAACTACAATTTGCTATTTAATATTTGATTATTTGAAATTTGCTTCAATAAGTTAAAAATTGTAACATCAACTCAGCTTTGTGTCAGTTTATAAATACATGAATAAAATCAATAAAAAAAAGATAGCCACAAAATCCTCTTTTCAGTGTGAAAGTATAATTCACAGATTGGTAGTGATTTTAAAATTGAAACCACTATGAAATGCTGTTCTTTACAGGTAAATATGTAATATGAAAAGTAGCTGAATTTAACTTGGCATGCATTTAACCCTGATGATGGTGTACTTCTGTGGAGGGTAGTTTTGTGTACCAGTGCTGTAATTTTGTGTAATTGTGTAATTGCATTTAATTACACTAGGTAGGTGGACATCTCAGTGTGATACTGGCAAGGTTGCTAAAGCCCTTGTGCGTCTATGTAAACATAATTTTGTATCTCACATGGGCAAATCTGACCAATTTGATCAAGTGGGGAGATTTTGTATATTTTTTTGCTGGTCAAAAAAAAATTTAAGTTAAAAAAGAGAGCCAAAGGGTTTCCTTTTGGTTGCTTAGGTTATAGCAGAGTTTAGATATTTGTGTGTGTGTGTGTGTGTGTGTGTGTGTGAGAGAGAGAGAGAGAGAGAGAGAGAGAGAGAGAGAGACAAAGAGTGATAATAATTAGGATGACCAAAAGAACTTTGACTCTCTCACCTCTAAATCAGTGTTCATTGTTGTGTTTATCACTATGCACAGACGCGCACACACGCACGCACGCACACTTCTTGGTGAATAACTGCCCCCTGGTATCAGTGTGATAAATGGTCATTCGGGCTGCCTGGAAGCATGCACAACTCTGGATTGCTTCTCTATGGCTACACAGTGACAGATAATAAAATCTGATTTAATACAATTCTATAAATAACAATAATTACATGATAAATAAAAAAAAACAAATCTGCATATAGATTTGTTTAGCAGTAGATTAACAGATCGTACATGTTGTGTCCCACCTCATGAAGATTATGGACCTTCAAAGAAGTAGATGCCGACCTGGCAAATCCTGAACCATCTATAGACGTACCAGCGCCACTTGGATCCCACTTCATGTACACATTGACATTGGACCTCTTTGAATGTTTAAAGGCTCTGGCATGGAAAAGCTGGTGTTGGATCTATGATGATCACAAATGTTGAGCTATTTTACGAGTTGCTTAATAGCTCCTGGTTCCATAATGTCAACTGACTGTATAAAGGACATTACTCATAATCACATACTCCAGTACTCACGATAGTTCTCACTCTCCCGTGTTTTGTATTGTTTTAAGATTTATAATCACACTCCTCTTTGAATCTGGTTCCTCTCTAGGATTCTTCCTTATAACATCTAATGGAGTTTTTCCTTGCCACAGTGCTCCAGGCTGCTCATCAGGGATAAACACACATCATTCACTTTAATTCTTAAATTCTGTTAAGCTGCTATGAGACAATGTCCATTGTGAAAAGCGCTATAGAAATAAACTTGAACTTAAACTTGACCATGTCCCTCTTTATAATATTTCATTGAGCAAAGGTACAATTTGAGATTCAGTTATTCAGATTTTCTTAAAATAATGTGATCCTGTGGTTGTTGTGTGGCTGTGCTGTGATTTTTTTTATTTTGTTTAATCTCTCTCTTAATCAATTAGTGTAAGCCTGGCAGAAATGCGCCCTTCATCACTGCTGCTTTTCTTTGTTCTTAACAGGAATGACCTGCCAGGCTCGCAGCTCGTATGTGGCTAGTGAGATCAAGTGGGGCTACCGCTTCATGCCCGTGCTCACGCTGGAGGATGGCTTCTATGAGGTCGACTACAACAGCTTCCATGAGATCTACGAGACAAACACACCGAGCTGCAGCGCACGCGAGCTGGTCGAGATGAGCGCACGTTCACGCCTGCCCCTCTCCTGGTCGGTGGCAAGCAAACTGAGCCAGCAGGGCCTGCTAGACTCACACAATGACGAGCAGGAGAAAGTGAGCAGAGAGACACAAGAGCAGGAGCGCAACGGTGACATTGCCAACATGGAGAATGAATCCAAAGTGTGAAGTGGAACGAGCAGGGCAGAGCAGAGAGTTCGCTTCCTCTGTCTTCATTACACAAAACCGCATACATTCTCAGACATTTATCAGACATCCTCAACACAAGTGGGCGATATGACAAAATGATAGCACAATACATAAAGACATTTGTACAAAATACAATATATATATATATATATATATATATATATATATATATATATATATATATATATATATATATATATATCAAAGTATATGGGCTAGTAGTAGTCTTGCATTTAAAACCCTTAAAAAAGGAGGGAAAATAATTAGAAAATAATCCTTAGAAAATATTAACATTTTACCATTTACAAAAAAATTAAAACAGAACAAACGTCTTATATCTAATCATCTGCTTCCACGTTTGCAATTGTTATAAAATTTATTGAAATAATTGAAAAATGTCTCAGACAAGTATATTGGGACAATTTGTTATGCGGATATTATATCGTCATATTGCCCAGACATTATCCTCAGTCTTAGTCTCTCTATGGGCCCTGACACACCAAGCTGACAGAAAACCAGCTAGATTGTAGTTTTGAGGTGTTGCTCTTGTTAGCACAGACCAGTCCAATTTAACTTGCTGAATATGGCATGAGAAGCCAATTCAGGGAGAAAGAGATCTCTAACAACAACAAAAAAAACCCAGACAATTATAATCCTAAATTATAAATGTATATTAGCTATTAAAGAAATACACTGGTATCTGTTGTACTATTTGTTCAGTACTGTAGTATGCAATTTGGCACACAATACCAAGACTAATACATAATACTGCCGATATTTCTAAAGATGTGAGCCGATCTTTAATTAGTTTTGGTTGGTGCTCGTTTTTTTCAAATTCTGATTGGTGTTTCACTACGGAGAAGATTCTATGCCAGAAAGCAAACCGATCTAATACACTGGTGGTTCTGCTTTACATTTGTGACACAAGTGCAATGTGCCACGCTAACAAGCAAAACTGTCATTACAATACTCTTACATAGCTTTTTTCTCTTTAGTGAGAAGGGGGATTGCTTTATAAAAAAATGAGGGGGAAAAAGTCTCTTAAGTCGTTATATTTCCTTGCATTTTATATGCCACACTGAAATGCAAACGCTGTCCTGAGTTGCATTTAGGGGTGTGGTTGGCCTGTAAGCATCAAATTCCCAAGGAGTGTCTGCCTCAACCTTTTATACAATAGTTTCTTAGAGCCTTTTTTAGTCTCACTTTAATCACTTTAATCATCAAGATTTTAAAATGATTGCTTATGTGTGATAAAAAACTACTTTGTAAACCAATTACTCATTTTCTCATTACTCATTACTTATTTTCATTAGGATGAACATATTTCAATGAAATTTTTACTGAGTTTGCGTATAGCAACAAAGCTAATGTTCTTTTATTAGTTTAAATGACCAAGTATAGGTTCATAGTTATATTTCATTTGTATCATGCATTAGATATATATATGCATATTCCTCCAGAGTGTATATTTGCACCTGAACACATTGCCCTAAAAGCAAGCGCATGAAGTACGCAGGAATGATGCTCTCCTAAAGAATTGCATGCGTTTTACTGATAAAGCTTGAACCTGCACCCTTGCTGGTAGTGTCTTCAGTGAAGTAAATAATCTGAGTAACATACCTGAACATTTCCAGGAAACTGTTACTTATTCAACTTGCAAAAAGAAGGAATAAGGAGAAAAAAGCAGAGCAGCCATGCCTAGTCACACAATACGTGTGGCAGATGTTTTTTAATTAATGTTAAAACATAAAAATCTGTAATAGAAAGCAACTCTGTGAGTTGTTAGTATTTTAGTCTTATTAACAGTCATGTATTAGTAGATTAGACCATATGCAGGAGGAGAAACAAGAAGCATATAATGGGTGCTTCATTATATCAACAGCAACATTTTAAAATTATGAGGACAGATTGGAGCTATGATTTGATAGTGGTTGCATGTCAGTGTGCCACTGCTGCAATGCAGTGACGTAAGTGAAACGCAGTGTGTTAAGTCTGCATTCAATTCAGAAAACGCCTGCGTGATATTTCTCACCAAAGAGATAAGTGTTGCATGAAGGTTTCTGTTTTCACTGCGGTAAGTTGTCCTCACGTCCTACTGTCTATATACTTCAATCCATGTATTCCCCCAGATGCATGTTTATCTGCCACAGATTCTTCTCCTTGTGTTATGGCCCTAACACTCACACACACACACACACACACTCTGACATCTGTCATTCTCACACACATTTGCGCACAGCTTGGACCTCTTAACACCCAATCCTCTCATTCAAGACATTAAACAATC
This sequence comes from Silurus meridionalis, assembly GCF_014805685.1. NCBI lineage: Eukaryota > Metazoa > Chordata > Actinopteri > Siluriformes > Siluridae > Silurus > Silurus meridionalis. The sequence goes on from NC_060894.1 coordinate 15,353,398, forward strand.
TCTTTGCCTTCCTGTCTGTCTCTGCTTTGCATAGCTGGACACAACAGTCTGAGATCTGCTCAGGAAAGAGCCCTGAAATTCAGGCAGAGCACACAGCCTCCTGCAAGCCCCTGTATCACTTTTCCACTTCCTTGCTTTCCACGTATCTCGTGCCCCAAAGACACTAAAGTCGGACTAAATCAGAGGCTTGGGCAAACTGCATGGTTTTAAATGATACATTTGTTTTCATTAAGATGAAGAAAAAATGGCATTATTTTCTGATTTTTAATTGAAAGATTAAAAGTTATATATGTATATGAATATATAGATCTATTCTAGGGCATTTACATTTGTATTTTTTGTACATATATTTCAATAATTGTTTTGTTTAAGATGAGTGAGCATTTGACAGATGGCTGTTTGATACTATGTTGATTTGGACCGGGTTTGTATATTATGCCTTTTAGAAGAGGATTTCTTTACCTGCTAGGTTTTCAGAAAAAAAAATTATAATTATATATATATATATATATATATATATATATATATATATATATATATATATATATATATATATATATACACACACGCATGTACAAACCTTACCTGTAGTTAATTTACTCTGTATGATGTGTATATATAAACGATTGTAAGTAGTCGTAGGTGAGGCGCAAATGATCTTTCACTGGATGCAAAAAGCTTTAGCCTGGAGCGTGCAAATGATTTCCATTGGAAGACGTGTTTGGCTCTGACGGTGCATGTCTGCTCTAATATCCCACTAAACCTCAATGTTCACCTCTAAGCCCCCTTTAGATTTCTGTTACTTTCTACAGACACTAAGTACTTCACACCTTTAAACAGAAGGCATGTATGTGCGTGCGTGTGCGAGTGTGCCTCAGGTAGCCTCAGGTGCTGTGTGTGTGTGTAGCTCCCAGTTGACTCATGGTGTGCTGTTTGCACATGTTCTCCCTGAAGACTGAGAAACATTTCCTATTTTAATTGTCATTTGATCATCTAGCAGTCATAAACGAAAACATTTTCCCCTTCAGGCCCCTCAGGTAAACTTCCTCTCAAAAAATAGTATATTTCCAATGTGTAATATTTCAGTACTGCTTCGCAAAACAGTTCTTTGCTGTACATTTCGGAGATTTGGGCATTTACCCCCAGCACTGACAAAACATACTTTTTTTTTTTTTTTTTTTTTAAACAAAGATTTTTTTGAACATGAGCAACCAAAGAGACCAAGCCCTGTATCACTGAAGCAATTTGAGAATGAAATGGAAGCCGTTCTTTTTCTCTTTTTAACAGAAGTTCAGATGAAAATGGTTGAAAAAGATGAAATGGGTTGCATCTGAATGGCTTTATTGGGGTTTTTTTCCCACTGAACAAAATGTAACTCAAGTCTAGCAAAGACAGCCATCACTCCTCCAGGACTTTACTATTGATTTCCAACTTCTTCAAGAAAAGTTTTGTTAACTATTAAACTTTTAAAAGGTGCGTTGAAAAGCAGTGGCATAAAGAAGTGTATTTGCAAATTGTCTGGTGTAATATTAAATATAACCTGCAGCTTGGATTATATGTACAGAGGAATAGCATGCCAAACATAGTGAACGAGAGAAAGCGTTTTGACCTGTTTGAAAAGACAAGTTGTAAAGCTGTTAGTATTTTTAGAATCAGAAAGGCAATGTACACCACCTTAAGTGTACATTATATTTGCTGAAGTGCCCTTTAATCGTGCTCCTTGACAGACTAGGGGACCCCTCTCCATTTAAGCAAGCCATCCAGAGGGGAAAGACCGCTCTTACGCACATACACACACACACACACACACACACACACACACACACACACACACACACATACACACACCCCATGGCTGAGGTTTTATCTTCTGGCTCCTCTGCTCATCTGCACAACGTTGACTCCCCTGTAACACGGTTTTCTAAGGGAGAATTACTGTCAGGAACACTGAACATGTTTTACTTTAGTTGCTCCTTTCCTTTCGTTTCTTTTAGATATTGATTTTTTTAAATTTTAACTAAGAAGCCATAATATGGTACAATTGTCATCTTTAGTGTTTCTAGAGGTATTTCACCATGATTTTATTGTTGTTGATTTCTATAAATACTCATGAAATAAACCATATCTTAATATTCCTTTTGTGTTTGCTAAAGATAATAGTATACTGTCTTTATTTCAAGATGTCTATGATAAATGAATAACCCAGCTGCAATGCATGGGATTTGCACAGTCTGAAAAACGTTATTGTACTAATGTGTATGTAAGGTCAAACTTACCAATCTGTCCAACTCAATTTTTCCCATTGAGCGTTCACATGGCTGCACAACAATAGAATCCAGTTTTTATGCTCCTTTGAACAGTTTAAATGCTTTTATTCTAAATGGAAATGCATTAAATGCACTAAATGGCACGTCATTCGTCCTGTACGCTGGTGTTGATGCTTTTATCACTAGAAGTGGTTTATTTTCCTGTAACAGCATGTTGCCTCATTGTCAACATTGTATCTATTTAAGGACAACATGCTGTTTTAGAAAAGCAATCAATCTGACCACTCCGAATCAAAAATATGAATTTCAGCAAAGCTTAAACAAATCGGGTTCTTTGGATATGGTTCTTCAAGGATCCTTTTAATGTGATTCAATACGGTGCCAAACAAAAGACAAATCAGAAATATATGATGTAATGCCATGGCAAGAGACAATAATATACAGAAAGCCAAAAAAATTGGATGCTAACATTGTATGATAGAAGGCCAGTCTGATTTTCAGCGTTTCGACAGCTGTAATCCTCCACTCCACCAGCAGAGCAGAGAGTGTTGAGAGAGGGTTCCTGTACCCATCTAAAGACGCACTGCACTACAGTGCTAATATCTCCATTCATTAGCACTCGGACGCTTTACCAGCAGAGAGCTGATTTTAATTAGGCCTGGGGCAGAGACTTGGGATACTCTCGCACAGTAATTAGAAGGAACTGCTTAATTATGCAGCTACATCGTCCGTATGAGGTGCTTCGAAGAATATTTCTACAGAGATTGCACTAAAACCTTCAATCCTTAACAGTGAATTAGCACTAACCAGTTTTCTTTATAGTCATATTAGCCTTTACTAAACCACTTCTCACAATTCTGTGCTTCGAAATAGCACTTATTGGAAGCTATTTTGATCCAGATGCAACTGGTATTTTTAGAAACAGCCTCATATTGTGCTTTTGTGTGTATTTGGGTTATAACTGTGTGGAACCAAGGGTTTCTTTTTCAAACAGGGCTCCAGGCAGAACTTTTTTAGGAATCTAAGAACCCAATAATGTCCGTAGAACCCTAAGGCTTCAGGAAATTTTAATACGAAGGTGAGTCAATGAAACCATAATAGTGCAACCGAAATTGAATCAATAACCCATATATATATATATATATATATATATATATATATATATATATATATATATATATATATATATATATATATATATTCACCCGCTCTGCCAATGAACTATAGAATCCAGCTCTATAATTAAATCCTCTTATTATATAGGCCCTGTGGAATAGTCTTCCTATCCTAACAATGGCTTTGTCTCTGAGGATTTAGGCCTTAATGTATGCAGTGTTGATTACTAAATATAGAGATAATATATGTGAAAGCTGAATGTGATATAAATACATGAAATAGTCTACACATATCAATCAAAATACTATATAAAAACCATATCTAGTGAATCTTTCTAGAATCCCAAGAATGTTCTAGAAAGTTGGCTGGGAATTCGAACCTGTTTAAGACTTCTGAAGGCAGCATCTGCAGCAACACATGTTGTGACCAGTGCCACTGACCAAAAGCAGAGAACAATATCATTATGTGCACGTGGGCCTGCATAAATCTGCATAAACTCTTTTGATCATCGGGTTATTAAAAAAGAAAAACGGTGCGGCTTTTCAAAATTCTTTGAAAACCAGCAACTTGCTTCATCTTGCATTGGCTAGACGACACATACAATGTGTGAGGTAATTACCGTTAAACACATTTAACATTGAAACAGAGATTATTGTGTATTTTGGCTGAACACACACTGAGACCCTGACAAGTGCTTACAGTGAGTCGAGGTCATTTAAACAGTTGCATTCAGTCAGATGACCAAATGCATAAAAATAAATATGCACATAACAGCTACGGTCATGTGTTGCTATTAAAAAATAAAATCAGCATTGCATACAGACAAAATGAGAGCAGCGGGGCCTGGAAGAGGTGTGAGGCACGGGACAAGTGCGCCATCTAGTGGTTAATTGGGACACTATTCCTCAAGTATTCAGTGTATAACAATATTATATAATGTAGATAAATGTATGAAACCTGTTCTGTTTTTTGTTTTCACGATCATGTTGAGTACCTAAAACGTAAAATACAAGATTGGTTCTTCCATTAGGTGCTGGTAGGGAAAATTCAGCCTGGTGTTGTGGTCAGATTGAATAAAAGAAAGTGTGTAGTGTCTAATGAATGATGTTGATCCATCCTGACGTCCTAGCCCTGGAAGGAGTTCTTTTCAATTGTAGACCCCATCCTCTGTGAAGCTGATTATGGTTTCACATGAACATCCTAAAGGTTCATGAAGTTAGTGACCAACTCAAGAACTATTAGTATGGATTTGGATTCTAATTTAATAAAAACAGTCTGCTACAATGGCTTTGAAATGCAATTTGCATGTATTTAAATATTGTATTGTCTGTATTTAAGGACCCATAAATGAACAGCACACTTAATAAAACTATAACGAATGGACATTCAGTGCCACCTAAATGAGTTCCCTTTTGAGGATTCTTCTTCTGAACATCTCAGTAATGTTTTCCCTTGCTACTGTCACTACTAGCTTATATGCACAAAGATTTAAGATTTACATTTGACCTGTTTTTCTCTGTAAAGCTGCTTTGGCACAATGTCCATTGTTAGAAGCACTAAAGAAATAAAAGTGAATTGAAATGAATGAAGTGGCGATTTTTTTTTTACAGTGATATCGGTAAATACTCCAAACATGGTGTGCAGACAGTATTACATTATTGCCATTACTCAAGTCCAGTTTTCTTCTTCTTCATTTCCAGATGTTGAGGAATTTCCCAACAAAATGGAAATTGAAAATTGCACTTTAGGTGGTAGTGTGTGTGCATCTCTACCACCTGTCCTTCATTAAACTAATGTCTAGGCCTACTCTACACTTGGAGAGCTCATCCTTATGAAAGTCATCTACAACAACTTGGAAGCATTGTCTTAATGAACAGGCATCTTGCATGGTTTTATTTATTTAATATAGCTTAACAACTTCCCCTCACCATTCTTCTTGGAGGAGTCCTCTTTGCCTTGTTTAGCGATTTTCCTTCTCTTTAGCAGCCCCATTTTCTGTTAGTGACCCACTTGAGAAGAGTCAAGCCAACAGAAGACTCAGGAGCAAACAGAATTCTCTTTTGAAGTGCTCAGATTGGTATAAACTTTCTGAATGTTTTCATTTTTTAAAGGGAAGCCAAATAAGAGAATAGGTTATGACTTGCGTTTCTCAAGTTTAGCGCTCAAGGCCTGTACATTTTCCCCCAAATACACTTGTCACCTTATGGAAGGTTTGATGCTTAGCTCATGCGGTGAATAAGATGTAGAGGAACTTCTGGACTGAGCATGCATCCACTTTTATGTCTAATGCACCAGCTTTATACAGCTGCTGTTAGGGCCAGATAAAAATCCTACTTTAAAAACAATCTAACGACCCTTCAGATGAAGTGGAATTTCCAGAAAGATTTACAATTTTGTTGACCAGTATATCATGTGATTATAAAATCAGCCATCAATTTTACATCCATTTGACAACTTCACAGGCCTCCAGGGTTCAACAGAAAGGTCCTCTCTCTCCTTGCTTACCAATGGCGCTATAAAGTGCCCTACAAGAACAATGTTAATCCGCGTCTAGAATTTAGACACGATACAAAAAGAAGAGACAAGCAAAAGTTAAGCAACTTTTTTATGTCATACATAAGACCGCTTGAATATAGTACAAAGGGTTTGTCCATTTTTGCCTCTCAGTAACATTTTACTTTACACAGAAAGTCCTGATCGTACAATCTGTGGATAAAAGGTACTTATCCTTCTGTCATGCTGTTCAGCTCTGCAGTGCACACCAGATGTCCTGGAACCAAAGGGAGGAGGAGTGGAGACTCTGAAGTGGGCGTGGAGGCCTGGGGGACAGGGATCGGGGCAAGGAGGGGAAAGCCGCAGTGGGGTTTTGCGCTCATCCTGGGGTAGTCGCAGTTATGGGATTCGGAGCGAAGAGCCATTGTTTATCGAGGATGCGCGGTTCGGACTGTCGAAAAAGACCGCTGTGCACTTTGCTACATGCACCTCCAGCAATAGCCTACATTCAGTTTTTATACGGACCCATTTTTATTGAAGCATGTGCCAAATTAACACAACAAAAATATCTCCTGTACTAGGCATACATAATCTCTTATGTATACGAATATATGAAAACACTGCTGTCATTCGGATTTGTAGACACACATCCACACACTATATACCCTGTCTATTATATTTAAGGTATGAAGATCTACTCTCCTGTTCGATTGAAACCCTAGAGTTTTGCATTTGTACTAGCATTGTCTACTTTGGGCTGGAAGCACTGATACCCATTTGACTACCACAGAGTTCCACTGCATGGTCACCAAGCTGACTTAAATGTACTCAAAATACCATTAGGAAAAAAGTAGTGAGTTCTAAACTTCCTTTATTTAAAAAAATATAAATATGTACATAAATTCTATTTCAGCTATTAAAATGGGGTCACAAAGTAAACACCTGAAGCCTGGGTTTTTCCATGGACTCCTCCCTTTAGCTGTCCTTTGCTGCTGGCCAAGAACAAGAACCCTATAGGACCATTTACCTTGTATTTATAGGCATCAATCAAACTCATGTGGTGAAAGCAAGAGATGTAGCATGAAAGCAGGACGGGGTATGAAGGTACTTTTAGCGAAAGAAAAAATAAAAATAAAAAATACAGAGAAACGACTTTAGTAGACCAGGCTGTGCTCACACGTCGAACCCAGCTCCTGAGCTACCAAGAGCCAATCTGGAAATCTTATCGGAGCTCGTGAAGGTTGGATGTGAACTCGCACAATGCTTGCTGAGCTGGCAGGGGCTGCACATTTTGTTTGGTGCACTTTCTGCACAGTTTGTTTATGAAAGCACGCTGCTGTACACTTAAGGCAGTGGAACCCAGATAACGGGGCACCTCAGAAATTGGAGTCTAAACTGGATTATGCAGCGCACCGCTTCTTGTCCTCACGTCAAGTTGTTCAGTGGCCACCCTGGAGCTCTGGAACCCGCAGAGCAGGCAATGGCACGGGCATCGACCCTCCCTCCACCTCACAGAATGAAGCAAAACTAAAATCTACAACAGAAAAGTTGTGATTCAGCTGTTTTTCCCCCGATTCAAATATGGGAAGAAAAAAAAAAAAAAAAAGGGGACACTGTTCGGGATCCAGCTCTCAGTAAATATGCCGCATTAACAACAGTTCCAGTTTCAATAAAGCAATAGATACAGCCATTTTACTGACATTTAAAAAAAATCTGATACACCTTGTTTCAAAGTGCACAACTGCTACATTATTGGTTACAGACATCTATGTGCTATAAAAAAAAACTGCTTTGGTACAATAAATTATCAAAAGGGAAAATAAACTCTCCTAAAATTCACAGCATAATTGTGAGGCAAAAAAAAAAAAAGCAGTCACATAAACGTCTGCATGTTAAGATTTCCAGAGTGAAGAAAAAAGGAAAAAAAAAAATGTGCAGAGGCTCGAATGTAAATTACATGCTGAAAAACAACAAAATTAAAATGAAGCAAAGAAGGGAAAGCGAGGGAGAACAAAAATAAAAATAAGCAGTAAGGGACTCGGTAGTAGCTGTTTCCATTCAACTTGCAAGACTATTCTGTGAATTCACAAGGCCAGCAAAAACAGGGAAAAAAAAAAAAAAGGAAAAAAAAAAAAGACTCCCAAATAGTAGATTTCTAGATAAGGAAGGCCTCGAATAACCACTCATACACTCTGTTTCCTATTTTTCATGTGTAAAGACTTGTGTATTCCAGATTTTAAAAAATACAGGAAAGCTATTTTCCCCCCAGTTTAAGGGTAAATGTCCAGCTTTTCTTCATTCAGTGCGTGATAAGGCCATTTTTCAAACGTGCTGTCCACTGCTGCCCAGTACCAGGCTCCTGCCCACTCCACTGCCCACTCTAGAGCTCGTCATACATAAACACCAGCAAACACTGTTGCTCTGGGATACCCATGTCCTGGGAGCGAGCTGCAAAAACCACACCCTCTAAGGGATCAACACCTCACACTCTGCTTTTTATAGGAGATACCCACAAGACTGTGCCCTCTACACGGCATGCCTGCTCTCTCTAGTGCTGCTGCTCTGCTAAACTCAAAATCAGAGAATTACACATGAAGGGTGGGGTGGGGGAGAGACATCCAACAAACAAGCCTGCTGAAGAAAAGGGAAAAAAAAGGTAAATAAAAAATGGCAGTTGACAGAGTAACCGTTAGTGAAGTTTTTTTTGTTTTGTTTTTTTTTAAAAACACATTGCATTTCTGGTGACTACAGGCAGAGAAACGCCCATCTCCAAGACCACTGGACCTTCTCCCAGACCTTGAATGGAAACCTAATTTCATGGTTGCCAGGAAGGTGCATATGTTAATACTCAATTTAAAAGAGCTGAGTGAAAAGGAATAAATGTATGATTTCTTTTAATAATAAAATGAAAATTCAGTTGAAAAACGTTCCAAGCCAAAAACCGGTAACTGACTGAAACAGAGGCCTCCAGCAAGTGAGCAGAGAGGAGTTTTGAGCACGCATGTGGCGTCAGTCATCATCTCCTTTCTCTTTTACAGCAGCTTTTTAATCTCTATGCACTTTTTCGGGAAAAAAAAAAAAAAACACCAGCTTTTTTTTTTTTTTTTAACCCACACACAGAGGAGGGAAAAAAATCGGTCCTCTCAGCGTAGTCAGGAGCTGGCCACCGAGCTCTGCTGCACGCATACACCAGCCATGGGCGAGTCCTCACGGTCCAGGCCCTGGCGCAGGCCCATATGAGTTTCGGCTATGAAGCCCGAGTTCGTAGAGAGTGGGTATGCAGCGTGTCCGGCCGTGCCCGTTTCCTGGTGTGGGTTGGAAAAGGCATGCCCATAGCCTATGCCCAGTGGCAGCGGGCGACTCTGATAGGCCTGGTGGGGGTGGTGATGATGGTGGTTGCCCGTAGATGACGAGGACGTAGATGAGGACGAGGCCGAGGAAGACAGCGAGGTCATGGACAGGTGGCCATGCGATACCTCCATGGAGTCCTGCGTGGAGGCGCCGCTGTGTGATGGAGAGTACATGCGAGGGCGTGGGCGTGCTGGGCCTTGCCCATGCTGGCTGTGATGCGCATGGGGATGGTGGTGATGGTGATGAGAGCTGTGAGGGTGGAGGGGTTTGGGTTGGTGGGGAGGCAAATGGAACGTGGTCTCTTGAACTGGATGAGTCTCTCCGGCTGCCTGCTGGAGTCCATCTCCACCGACCCAACCCAGGGAGGGTCCAAACGCCTGCCTTGCCTGAGACAAACAGCAAATTTTATTAAATTGGAGTAACAAGAAAAAAACTGATAGCAATCTAAAAGCATGCAAACAGAAGCCTTCATCCTCACATGATAATCAATCAATCATGCATGCTTGCATCCATTTTTTAAAAGACTTTAAAGACTTTTCTGGTTACATTTCAAAAGGCTTCATCATTGCAACTCTACAAAGTGGAACAGCATCTTTCCAACTGAAACACCAGACACAGGCTGAGTGTGCGTTTGTACCTGAGGGCAGAGGTTGTGGCAGTCCATCCCTACCGCAGCACTGAAATGGCCTCCACTAAGCCGATGCTGATGGGTGGGATCAGAGCGGGCACGCCCACTGGTGCTTGTTCCAGAAGAACCTCCTGTAAATCAGTCCAAAACACATTGTTTAGCTTAACCTGCTTACAAATTTGAATGCAGATAATAGACACAAATAAAACTGCGGAATTTGGCCTTCAGCTCTAAAAAACCCTGAGACTGACAAGGCACTACAGACAGTCAGTGACATGTGGATCCTGCTGCATGCTTTGAAAGCTACATAAAACATCCTTACTAGTTTTGACTCGCTGAAGTCTTCGAATACACTGAAGTGACAAAATGATTGTTAACGTCAGAGTCTGTGTTAAAGGAGTAAGATACACACTGAGTGTGTCAAGTGCAAGAGATGTCACACACAATGACAGCAAAGAGCAACAGTGTTGCACTGGGAAACCAAACAGAAGATTTAGAAAAGCAGTAAAGGCATGAGACCATGACAGTACAGAATGGTATACAGTCACTTCTAGTCAAATGGGATTTTCATCCTTGGAACTTCCTGGTTACAGTGCAGGGTCACATTTATACACATTCTAAAGAATGCGACTTGTTACTGTCCCAGTAAAAGCCTAATCATGTGTATGTATAAAGTCTAAAGCTGGTACCTGAGCTGGAGGAGGTGCTGGACGTGGTCCCAGAGGACTGAGACTGCTCCAGTGCTGGGCTCGTGGACACACTGCTGCTGGTGTTGGTGCCCTCGTCAGCGGTCTTCTTGAAGAAGCTGTGCTGCAACGCATAGTATGGTTGGATGCGGCCTTTCGGGTCATAGTCCAGCATCCGCAAGATCAGGTCCTTAAATTTCAGATAGTCAGCAACGGCATGGCCCGACTCTCCCGCTCTACGGCCGCCTGGCCCTCCAGCTTCCACACCCAGAATGTTGTGCAGTTTACGCGAGCCTGCCGGCTTATACTAAAAAAAAAAAAGGTTGAAATGAATGATTAGCATTATTCAAACATTATGGTTGGTACACACCTTTTTTTCTTCAAACGGAACGAAAAGCACACCCTTTTCCCGTCTTTGGTCTTCTTCGCACACCACGTGCTATCAGACGTCTTCTCAAAGAACTTCCTTGCTTTTGGCGCCTGGTCCAGTATATGACTGGGAGGGACCCCCAAAACTTCCACTATTTTATTCATTTGGTCCACCTGCCAAAGAAAATTCACACAGAAAGAATACATAAGAATAAATGACAACTACCACATCTAAAACCACTTTCTATTCCTTCACTATTACAAATCACATTCCTTACTAATAAATGAATAATAAATAAATCTCCCAATGCCTAAAGCACTCCACCTGCAGTATGTATTTGATTCCATGAACAATCATTTCCCCGTGCAGTTATTTATTGGTGTGGCAGTGGTTCGCCAGTGGATGGCGGAGCCGGACTAAAGGAGCGGTAAGGACTAGCGAAAGAAAGAACTAGTAAACCATGGAAACTAACTAGATGTATAATGTAGTATGACCAGTTTTTTTTTTTTTTTTAAGGGCTAAAGGGAGCATTTCAATGAGAATTAAAGGTAGTGTTACATGAATTACATGGATCTGAAAATTATCCAAAACTTCTTAAGGCCTAAAATATTTAATTTGAGACTTTTTAAGATCCCACAGAAACACCTGATAAATTATTTTACATTTTGTATGGTTTAAGTTTTAATGAGTTGGATCAAATTTTATAAAAGCAGCTGCTGAAAGACATTCTCCTCCGCCTTTTAACAATGTGTAGCTTTTGCAGATCTAAACAACCGTTCATATTATAAGCAAACACAAAGTACATGTGTTTGCTGTGCTTTGCTCAGGACAACAAAAAAAAATTAAAATTTCATAATTTCTGTTTACTTGACACCTCATAAGCACACTAAATTCAATAAACAATGGTTTTAAACAAATTTAAAAAATACTACATGGAAAAAAAAACAAAAAAAAAAAAAAAAAAAAAAAAGGGTTAACATGACATTACGACTATTTTTTCTTCTGCATTATCTACAGATAACGTTTGCATGACACGTACCTCATTGGCTCCACTAAACAGAGGCTCTCCGGTGTGCATCTCTACCAGAATGCAGCCCAATGACCACATATCTATAGCCAGGTCATACGGCATGCCCAGCAGCACCTCAGGGGAGCGGTAGAAGCGGCTCTGAATATACTGGTATATCTGAGAATACAGAAGAGGTGGAAAAAAAATGCATGTTTAACTCAGAACAACCCTTTCCTCATTTACTTCCTCAGATTATCTTAATCTACTAAAGCTTAACCCTATAATTGTGATGATTACTAAGCATGTCAGCATAAGCTAAATGCAAACTGAAACAAATTTTAAACAAACATTTGAATAAAATAGCCAGCGACTATCCGGTGCTGTCCACGCACCCGTTGTCCCAGTTGGCAGGAGCTGCCAAAGTCGACGATCTTGATGGCTGATCGCTTGGGGTTGCAAAGCAGGATGTTCTCAGGCTTGAGGTCACAGTGGATGATGCTGAGCTCAGGCGTGGCCAAGAAGAGTAGCGCCGTGCACAGCTGCTGCGCAAACTTCCGCGTCAGGTTCAGCGATACCCCGCGGAAATTTGTGTTACGGAGCAGGTCGTACAAGTTGTAGGACAGCATCTCAAACACCAGACAGAGATGGTTTCGAAACATGAAGTGCCGCTTTAGGTGAACTAAGAACATGGATCAATGACAGAGGACAGTCAATGTCATGAGCTTAAATATATCGCAAAGTACATCCAAACATCAAACTGTTTAAATTCTAATTAAGACCACGTTCTAACAAACTGTTGGTTAAAAAAAAATATATTATACATTACATTTATGGCAAAGTATATAATTTATATAATTGAGCAGTTGAGGGTTTAAAGCTTTGCTCAAGGGCCCAGCAGTAGCAGCTTGGTCGTGCTGGGATTAAAACTCACGACCTTCTGGTCAGAGTCCAACATCTTAACCACTAAGCTACAGCTTCCACCTTGTGCACTAGGACACATTTTACCAGAAACACTAGATGGCACCATCACCCATGGAAATGCTTAGTGTCTAATACTGTAGTCATTCACAGGTCCTCACCCAAGACTTATTCTCAGAATGCTTAATATAAAACTCTCAATAATAGCACTCATTACCGATATAGTACTTCATCTCTGTGTCATGCTTGTTCATGAGCTCCAGGAGCCGTACTTCGATCTGTGCTTGGTTCAGAAAAGCCTTTTTATTCTTTATGATCTTAATGGCAACCCACTCCTGCTCCAAGCGGTCGTAGGCCTTCACAACCTGCCAGCAGAGGAAGACAAACACCAAAGTCAATGAACTTCAGTTTATGACAATGCAAAAATTCTATCCTAAACTGTTGAGCAATGTTTACAATTCTCACTTTTCCATAACAATAGACTGCAATGATTTAGAAACAATGTGCAGAAGACAGACTAACCTGTCCAAAGGAGCCTTTGCCTATTAATGAATCAATTTCATAGCGATCCAACCATTTCTCGCCATTTTTAACAATGTAGTCGAAGTTGTCATCGTCATAGCCATCGTTGTAGATTTTCCTCTCCTTCTTATTACTAGAGTCTTCCCCTTGGCCCTGTTGGTGCCGCCGCTTCTTTTTTGCATAGTAAACCTAAAGGCAGGAAACATGGATATAAGCCTCTAACTGGAAAGTAATGTCTAGACAATTACAATTCAGTATAAGAAAAACGAAAATAAACCAACCCACACAACATCAGTTTTAATATAAGCCTTTCAGAGTCGTGCGAGTAGTGTTGGAGCGGTGCTCTTACCTCATTGATGTGTTTGTAAGTTTTGATCAGTTCAATGGAGAGCTTTCTTAAGGGGGCTGTGGCTGGATCCCGAAAGCACTGGGGTATTCGCCTTTGTAACATCACCACATCAGCAGTCACCTGATCAAACACATGCACACAAAAAAAAAACACACACACACGTATTGTTTGCGTTCGAAGATTTGCCAAAGCTCATTTGAAAATTGTACAACTTATTCACCATTATCATTACATTTTATAACATGAGAAGCATCTGTCATGCAGGAATGTGAAATGGAAAAACTAATAATGTTACTTATAATTATTTAGAAAGGAGAAAACCCCAGAATCACTAGATGGATAAGTAATGTTTGGAGAATGGATCAACTGTACATGAGAGTCGCTCTACATCACAGGGTGTGTGCAGAATCAGAAACCTGGCCTGAGCGCAGTAAACGTGGATCATATTAAGCCGTACATAAATACATTACAGTCGAATCGTGCATAATGGGTGAAAGAACATTAGAGTGGTAGAGGCCTCATGTAAGTGGTGTGTCTAGGTACCTGGGTGGTGTTGAGCTGCGGGGCCTGTGGGCCGTAGGGCAGCACGGGGGCCGGCGCCTCAGCGCTTGCCTGGTGGACGTCACTGAATGGCGGGTGAGAATGGGGCGTCTGCGCAGCCATCTGCACATCTGCCGCATTGAACGAAAACGAGGGAGCAAGCCGGACAGACGAGGGTTTGCATGCTGAGGTCTCTCCTCCTATAAGTATATACATTACACAATCAGCACAATGGATCCAAGAGGTCACATAAGTACAATAAATCCCAGCAACAGTATTACATTACTAAAACATGCTGACACATACACATACCACTAGTGTAGTACCAACCAAAAGAATATGAAAGAGACAACACACACACATAATACCACAGTAAATAATAAAAATCCACATGGTAAAACCCAACACAGGGTTCTCACCTGAACCACAGTCCTGAAAACACCTACGTGTCTTTGGTATTCCATCCTACTCTAATTACCATTTTGACTGCCTATCATCCAGCCCATCATGACCTGCATCACAGCAGCAAAACCAGGAAAACCACACACCGGATCGCTACACCAACGTAATAAAGGTTTGTAGTGACCCAAACAAGAGGTATCAAGCCCATTCAGTGCCCTCTAGAGGTAAAATGATAAGTAGGTAAAAGGCTGCTATTGTCTCTCCTAACTCATCGCTCGAAACAGACCAAAGACACGGCACATCACAATATAATTGAACATGTTACGTGCCAAATGCCGGGAAGGTCTAATGTGTTCTTTCGCGAGACTAGTCTGCCTCCGTAACTACAGATCAGGTTACAGCACATCCAAAAAAAGCGCAGACCTAAAACAGAAGTGTGCGATCATGCTTTTGTCACAAGAATACATACAAGCATTTGCTTCAGTCCCTCAAAAGCCGATCTAATACACTTTTTATTTGAATTCATTTTATATTAAACTGTACAAAAAATGTAATGAAAGGAGTTGGGATAGTGGTGGATTATATATATATAAAAAAAAAATATATAGAATAAAATATACATACAATACATTTACGCACACACGTGACTGTGTCGTTGGTGTAATTAATCATTCGCTTTCATCAGTATGCATATCTAAAATTGTTCATTAATTGGATAATCACTATTAAATACAATGCTAATGTTCAGCACCCTAGAACCAGTCTTTGTCTTACTATAAAAGATGCTTCAAGTATATACCAAGATTTCTATAAAAATATATTTATTATATGTGAATGTAAATTACCCAGTCACCTGCATACAGGACTTAACAGTTAGGTTAGGTCAACATTAATCTGGATAAATATGAAAAAGCAACTATTTTCCTATGGTTTGGCCTCCTCTCCAAACTGATAAAACATTTTTGTGTGGCAAAAAAAAAAAAAAAAGCTTTTATCAATAAATATTCCAAGTCGATTACGTGACCCAGTTAACTCAAAATAAACACCTTTATAGTGGTTGGTTTCAAATCTTTGCCCAATAAAAAAAAAAACTTGTCAGCGTCAATGCTATTAGAAGTCCTGAAAGAAATTATGCAGCCCTAAGTTTTTTTTTCCACCCCACACAGAGATTATAGATGCAAGCGTTTTCAGATATTTTAATGTGATTGAGCAATTTGTGAAAAATGTCTGGACTACTGTAGACAGAATTAATTTTAAAAACTTAAATGCAGTTTTCAGATAAATCCAGATGAATAGACATAGCTTTAAACATGAAGCGTTCATGAATCATCTGATCTCTACCGTATGAACTTTGGCTTTCTGAGATTGACCTAATAAATCAGGCCTGAAAATCTTTCTACACATTTCTCTATCAGCGATCTTAGTCCACATCGAATGCACACAACAATTTACTAGAAAAAATTCCCAACCACTGAAAATGTAACATTGACTTACGTTATTGTAAAGTACTGTATTGAAATAATGGTCAAAACATAAATGACCAGAGAGAGCAAACTATGGCTGATGTTCTTTTGCAAAATAAAACAAATATATGCATATATATTAGGATAAAGGCTAACGTGTTTGGAAGACAAGGTTGTGTTTGTGCTTAACTTTTCTCAGCTGATGAACCATAATCAAAGTATTATTATTATTAATAATATAAAATCATTAATATTATATACCTTTAAACTGCATGTCTTTATTCGCAAACAGAAACAGGTGAGGATTAGGCCTACAGGATTTTTTTAATTAAACACAGGCTTAAAACAGAGGCTTTACTTAGTAAGGAAAAGGAAGATAATCAGATCATTTCAGACTTTTAAATACTATTTTTAATTCATTACCCCCACCATGTAAACCTTGCCCAATAAATGAATTACTCTTCTATAATCTTTCAATGATTAAACAATAATGCAACAATAGAAATGTATATATTTTTTTACAAACATGTCAGCTGAACGTAAATAGAAAAACTGCATGCAATGATTGCTTGCATAAGAACAATACAGTAGAAGACGTTTAGTTGATAAGGTTAATTTCCAACATTTAATGTGTAATTTTCAACATTTAATGTGTAATCCCCAGGGCCAGAATATTAAAGATACTGTCCATATGACCAACATAAACTGTAGCTTCTCACACACTCAGTTAAATACTTTTTTGCCTGGTGCCATTGTATAACGAGAGAGAGAGAGAGAGAGAGAGAGAGAGAGAGAGAGAGAGAGAGAACAAGTGCAACTGGAATGATGTGGATGTGTGTGCGTGTGACTCAGCTGGTTCTTCATCACTCTCCAAACCAAAGAGCTCAACAACAGTAGCACGGGATCTATACTTGGAACACACAAACACACATCCTCCCAGTGCTGTTGCAGAACTACACTTCCCATCTCTCCAATACACAAACACACACACGTACATACGCCCATGGCTCAAACCATCCCTCCAGAATCCCTACAGTATTACATTATTGAAGCACGCTGTATCCGAAAAATGAGATGGCATGGCCATACACACTTACTGTAGGCACCTGGCATTCACAGGTGATCTATTGTAATGTTTAATGAAGAGATTCGATTGTGTATTTCAGTCTTATTGAAAAAAAAATGTATATACTGAATAACGTTTAGTAAAAAACTACTCCACAAAACGAGCTGTGCGAGTGTGCCTGCATTTCAGCCGAGAGCACGGGGATTCGGCGAGGAATCGCGCAAAGCAAACAATGAAACAAAACCAGAACTTCGGCGACTGCCTGTTGTCGGTCTGTAGCAATCTGATTTCGCCTGCTCAATTTAACATAGCCACACACTCTGACGTGCGTTGTCAAGAGCGGCATTTTGAAACATTGAACGTGTCTGCAGTGAAAGGGAATTGTGCAGATCATTAAGTCCTCATTTATCACCGTCTCTCACCAGGCAGTCACAATGCACCAGAAGCTCACTGGCAACCGGCGCCTCTCAACCCCCAGCAACAGTGCCTCATTAGCATAGCCTACCACCAGGAAGACTGAGCGCTATTGGCTGCCGCGCAGGAGTGGGAGCCAATCGGGAAAGCGTATGCAAATAACCCACTTTTGTTGCTAGGGCAAAGAGCCGGCACACGAACCAATAGGAAAACGGGTAACAGGCATGAAATTGCATTGCACTTTGACACATTTCCCAGCACAGTTTAACACAGTATTTGCTGACAGAAAAGCTCACGGGTTAGGAACCCGGAATCAGTTTCTCCGAGAAAGGAACTCGGGATAGCTGACCCTGGAGACAGGAGCAGAAAATGTGCGGCAGCTGCCAGGAGGGAGCATGGCCTATATTTTTAAACATTTATAGTTGAGGAGTGTGTTTGCCCTAAATAGAGAACTTCGTGCAAAGCTGATTTACTCTTCTGGTCGAAATGACCCCCCTCCTGATCACAAATAAGGAACCATTTGGGCTTCTTTTACTAATCAAAGACACGTTTCTGGTCTGATAGGCTGGATGGTCTCCAGGAGATTTTTAAATAGCTCAGGAAGTCCAGCACGGCTAAGGCTGCATCTCTGAATGCCTCCACAGCAAGTGGAGGCACAGAGTGGCACAGATTCATCTGAACACAAGAAACCTGGCACTGTGTTCCTAACAACTCTCCCAAGCACCAACACACACTTATAATAAAAGGCTGGCAAAATACATGCTCGGCTTTGGGCGTACAAAAGAAAGCTCTTTTCTAGACTCGCTATAAACCCATCAGGACCCTGATATGATTACTCTGATCACAATCACACATGGACTGGATCCCACTCTTCAGACACGACCTTAACTTAATCCGAGTGGCTGGAAAGCCCTTGCACTCTCTTTCTCCTGCCTGTTTCTCAGTGTCTAATAACAAAAGACAAGGCAAATATGCACAGATGCTCCTAACGGGCCCATCCCAATATTCGCAACCAAGACGCCACGAAACGAACGACTAGAAGGAATGGCTAACCTGTATGCATCGTCCTCTGGCAAATCTCATATCATCCTGGCAGAGGAGTCCATCTGCAAACCACACTTAACTACAACAGAAACAGAAAATATTACTAATTACCATAATTTCCATTTAACTCATGAGAAGAGTTCAGAAGGAAAAAAGGACACATAAATCCAGGTTACCTGAGCCAACTTTGAAGTTGTATGTAAGGCAGAAAAGCCCTGGTGCCTCGGCAGGGTCTTTCAACGGTCGATCTTCAGATTTCTCTTCAACTTGCACGATCATTGGTGAGGCTCTGCAAGAAATATGACCAGGCCATTTATCAAGCCTGCCAACATATAATAGTAGTAGTATCAATAAATGCTTTAAAACTAGTTACAACTAAATGTGTACAAACAAAAAAATAAATAAAATGACAACCATTTGAAAGAATGCCAATTTGCATGTGCACTACAAGTGTAACTTTCTACACCACGAAACCTGGATTACTTAGGGAAGAGTTGTGTTATGCAACACACAGCAGCCTTATGCAATAGACATTAACCCTATATCCCAGCAGGAATTTCATGTCTTCCACTGCACATTTCCTATTTCGAGGCTTTTTAGGCTAAGCAACTGCTGGACAACACTTCCCGTAGACAATTTCTCTGGGCACCTGCTACAATATTGCAGCACCTTGGAAAAGTGTTTCCCCAGCACACAAAGCGTATATGAAGTCATGATGAAGGATCAGCAATGCATCCACTCACAGGGTGATCATTCACAAACCTCCACGCTGATCGTATGCATTGATAAAGATGTAAACAAAAACACTGGGGATCCAACAAGGAGCCTGGGCATGAAGTGCAACAAGGACAACATGACGTCCTGAAGACACTTCAACCTCCAGTTACTAAGCTCCATCATCAAAATCATCATCATCATCATCATCATCATGTATTTGAACGAAGCCAAAGCACAATTTGAACGGACAACCTGCTGCACACTGATGGTCAGTTCGCCAGGCGACATCGTTGACACCAGAAGCATCACTCACATTGATCACGCTCCTTCCTAGTGAATGCACATGCACAGCCTAGTTCCAGACACTTGCGATGTCGATATAGGAGTTACTCAATTTAAAAATAATAATAATAATAATAATAATAATAAAAAAAAAAAAGACACACCAGGATTCGGACAGCGTTTAGAATGGGCAAGGTTGTTACCACTAGCCTGCAACCTGCCGACTCAGAACTCGCTTCAACTTTGGCATGCTTTACGGCATTCATTTCTTCAGCAGCTCGATCGCGATCACATTAAAACGACTGTCTGAAAACGATCACCGACCTGGTTTGTGTTTGTTGATGGAAATGTCCGAGCGCGCCGAGTCCGGGAAAAAGCTGTCACACAGGTAGCATGACTAGCTCCGGCTAGCGCGCTTGCTAGCCGACTTAGCCAGGCAGGCTAAGCTTCGCGCTCAAAAGGCTAACGCGGACCGGTGCGACAACTTCAACCTCAGTGAGGAGTCGAACTGCTGGGGGGGTTTATCCTCCATTTCACTCGAGGATAAATTAAACAAAAAAAAAACCCTGCGAAGTGCACGGCTTGCTAAACGGTCCAATTAGCTGGCTCTTTTGAGCTTGCTAGCCTAGCTAATGAACGTTACCAACACGACGGCCTGCAAAAAATCCAATATATCGAACAATCCGAGCCAAATGTATTAATATAAAGGTGGACGCCAGAAATACACCACATTAAATATATAATACACAAACAATCTAAGAATCATTTCCAAATAATTTCGGGCCAAACACCGCCAAATACAACCAGATCGACTTATTGATCCGCCCGGTAGCGAAATCTTAGCCCTGCTTCTTCTCAATGTATCGGAATCAGTGAGCTACCCCGAGCCTGCTAACATCCTTTAGCTCCTCATCACTCATGCAGCACAACTTACCTTGTTGCTACGTGTCCTTCTGTGGATGCGAGAGAAAATATATATTTATATATATGATCGTTTCAAAATGCGATCCCCGGCCGAGAATCCGCGCTCCTCTTCTTCTTTATTACAATCCGGTATAGTAATTGTTCGATGAAGCCCCCCCTGAGTCGTCTGACTTTTGTGTCAACTCCTTTCCAAATCAACAGCGCCTCTCCGTCAACACAAAACTTATCCGATCAGCAACACAGCTACATTTTGACCCTCGTCGAGAGGAAAAAAAAAAAAAAAAAAAAGGGAAAAAAAAAAGGCATCGGCTTGTCAGTGACGCGCGTCGCCTAATAACGTGACAAAACACACGCATTGGGAACGCACAAGTGGCGAAAAGGACATGTTAACCGACCGCGAGCGAGCCGTGTCTCTCGGGGGAGAGCTCATCCTCCTCCAGCTACTTCTTCCTTTTTTGTGTAAATTTTACAAAATGGCGCGCGTTCCAAACCTGCGCAGCGGACCGGCCCGGCGGACCTCCGACATGCCCAACCGCTTCATCCGCTCAAATCCGACCCCAGTCTCTTACTTCATTCCGAACAAAACAAAAAAAAACCGCAGCGCGCGTTCGTTCGATATTCAGACGGATTGATAATCATCCGAGTCGATTAATTTCCACCCCGCCGACCAGACCTCAACTGTTTCACGGAAGAAAAAGTAAGGAACAAAATGGAAGCCGAGTAAGAACGTTACCATGACGACTGTCAATCAAACCGCCAAGTTCCCGGATGACCTCATGACGTAGACACGTTCCTGGAGTTGCCGTAGAAACTGCCAATCAATTTTACATTTCGAAGGGGCGTGGCTAAATGGGAGGATACGGTCAGCGCCACTGAGAGTTATAGGGCAAACATTTTATACAGTTTTAGGACATCGTTATGTATAATTGCAAGCATTACCGCAAAATAATGTTACTATAAAATAATTTATTAAAAGCAGAACTTTTTGGTATTTAATACAAATAACTTTGTCATTGCAAAGAACTCACGAACTCAGATGTGTGCAAATACCCGCAATGTGCATTCTTTTATATATATATATATATATATATATATATATATATATATATATATATATATATATATATATATATATATATACATACAAAATGACATAAATGCAGGGATGTTTACTGTATTGGTGGACGCACATTTATAGTCTTGCTGGATTTAGTTATTCTAAACAGACCTGTCAATTATTTCTGAATAGATTTTACTCAGTTTTAACTATTTATAAAGCAGAATAGGATTTAATGGAACAATTTCATTGATAATTGGGCAAAGAAGAAAAAAACAAAAACAATCACAAACAACAGATCAGACAGAGAAAAAGAAAATCAATGATCCTGTATATTACAGGAAAAATGAGAATGGGCTGTTTGGGGGACAAAAGAGTCGGTTCGTGTTGGTATTCCGAATCAAATAAATGATTGATTGATTGATAGATAGATAGATAGATAGATAGATAGATAGATAGATAGATAGATAGATAGATAGATAGATAGATAGATAGATAGATGGATGGATGGATGGATGGATGGATGATCGATCTAGGGTTACCCTAACCCAAAATACAATATTGCATTTATATGATGCTACATAGACAAACAGTGCAATCTGACCATTCAGAAAGAAAGAAAAGGAAATAAAATGTGCAAATTGTAAGTGAATGTTTGCGTAAAATAAAATAAGGAATAATGGGATATGTATACAATATTATTATCATGTTACACAGAGGTGTCAAAGAGTCGACTTATTGAAAAGGGACATAATTACCATCACTTGGTTCTAGTTTGTCTCTCTATTTTCCCCTCGTTGCCTTTTCTATTCCTTTTCTTATTCCTTTTTATTTCGTAATGCCTACTTTATCTTTCTTTTCTATTCTTTTCTTTTCTTTGATTTAAATCCTAGGTCTTGTCAGTAACGTCCCGCCGTGACACCGTGGCAACGCGCGCAAAAACAAACCGAGTCATGTGACAGTACATGATCACGTGCTTCCGAAAACCCGGAAGTGACTCTGCTGGAAGACGCGTCTCTGAAGTACTTGAGAAAATGAGCGTTTCCTTGGATTTAAGGCTGAAGCGTGCGAACAAAGTGTATCATGAGGGGGTAACGTTACATTTATTAAGATATTTAGATGCATTTTTCTAAAACAAGTTCAGCTTTGGAGGTTTTTGTAGTTCGGTCTTTGCTAATACAACGTGATTGGAAAAAAAAGGAGTAATGATGATTGCAGCTTTTCAGGTTTCACAAAACAATCTTCAGCTCAGGAAGACAACGGTTTCTTCACTCTCAATGCTAGAAATCTGAGTCATGAATTTGTTAGGAAAAACCCCAATATGATGCTGTTTAATGTAGACATCCTTCTCTCATAAAATATGCAAAAGTCAACTTACAAATATCTATACAACCCATGCTGTGTACATATGCACTGCAATTGTCTATTACTGATCTTTGTTTCTTAGATCTTGTCTCCCTCTTGTTTTTATTATTATTATTATTATTATTATTATTATTATTATTATTATTTTAGGAGGTCTTGTCTGGAGTGGTGGTGATCATCAGTAAAGAAGCTGTGCAGCATCAGGGAATCACTCTCACCATGGAGGGTCTTGTTAACCTACAGCTCAGTTCCAAGAGTGTCGGAGTCTTTGAGGCTTTTTACAACTCGGTCAAGGTGAGCAGTCCGAGTATATTGGTAATCATCTATTATTTTCACTTTATAACCATGCTTAGTATCTGATTCACCCCAGATGTTTTGTAATTGGATTGCATCTGGAAATAAATTCAAGGTCCTCAAAATTAAAAAATGTTGCTGAACCTATAAAAATATTATTTCTATGGAAATATCTGGTATAATAGCATAAAACAGAAATTGGGAGAGGTACCATTATTTGCATAAAACAACCTATTTATCAGGTGATGTCCTGCGTTACTATTTAATGTTTTTGAGAGGTGGATATAGAGTAAGCATTAAAGCTCTGGTTGTCTGTGTGCTTCACAGCCCATTCAACTGATCAACAGTAACATCGAAGTAGCCAAACCGGGCAAGGTACCAGGGGGCAAAACTGAAATACCCTTCGAGTTTCCACTGCAGGCAAAAGGGAATAAAGTGCTGTATGAAACTTACCATGGTGTTTTCGTCAACATTCAGGTAAGTATTTTTTCTTGTTTTTTAAAGGTAATATAGAAGCTATGGGCTTATTGCCACATGTTACCTAAACTGGGTTTAGGTAGCTTCTGTAATGAATGAAAATCCAAGTTCAGAGCTCACATGCTTTGAGTTTCTTAAATATTTTAAAGGCAAGGAAACTGGACTTTCTCTATCTTTACTAGTCGTGTAATGTGATCTGGAGGACCTCTAACCTTTATACCTAGAGAAATCTTTAAACAATTTTATGAACAATGATTCATGTTTTGCTGGACTGACAAATGTATAGATTGTAAAATATAGATTCGAATGTTGACACAAAAATGGGTGATATTAGGAATGAATCATGACAGGGTGATGTGATGTGATTCAATGCAAAGTTAATGATCATACCTTAAAACTGATTTCTAATAACGGCATCCGGTACTGTTTTATTCCCATTATAGCCGAGCAGTTAGTTAAAGATAACGATCACTTACGTAATATCTGCTATAAACAGAGATGGCAAAAGTACACACATCCTTCACTCAAGAAGGAGTACAGATACGCATGTTTTAAAAGATTCTGGTAAAAGTTGAAGAACTCACCCTGGAAAATGCCGAAACCATACGGTAACTTGTGCATGATGATCGTCGGAGAACAATCCACATCACTAGGCAAATTATTTGCCTCGATGCTTTGTTTAGTTCATTTAACTGCACACAGAGCATAGTGGTTCCCCACGGACCGTTATTACTGACGCACCACCCGCTAAACTCTGGAGCGCGCCGGACAGGTAAACACCGAAGACACTGCAGAATGAAAAAAACGGAGGAACGGGGGAAAAAACGGCGAGGGGTGAGAAGATGATTCATATGGAAGCCCGTTTCCAACGAATAAAAAAAAAAAGTTTGCCCAATTCCGACTTTATTTCTGCAATTCCGACTTATTTTCGCCCAATCGGGCAGCGTCATCCCCTCTGTAGTACCAGAAAACTTTACACATTGAAAATGAAAAAGGCTACAATCCATATAATCACATGGTATCAAACTAAGCCTCTGATCCCTGCAGAGAACTCTGTCTAACAATCAGCTCTGGAGGAGACGGAACATGGCAGATGAAGCAGATGAGACCTCGTTCATACACAAACAGCTTGAAACTTCTGGCCGACAACATCGTGGATGCACCAGAAATGCTGGATGTTTACGAAAAAAAGCATCAGAATTGCGAGAAAAAAATTGTCAAATTAAAAAAAAAAGGAAACAAATTACTTGTTGATTTTAAGAGAACGGTCTAATTTTCTCTGGTTTATTTAGAATTTGCCTTATCCGATTAAACGATGTAATAGTCCAGTAGAATACTCATTTACTAAAATAATCGATAGATACAGCCTTAAAATAAAGTACTTTCTTGTAAACAGAGCTAGCCTCATCCTCCCTCCATACAAGTGTTGGGTTAACGGAAGCAAACAAACAAAATAAACCTGTCATTTACTTTTCTGTCAGACCTAAAGAGAAATTTAACTTCTTTTGGACCAATCATGTTTCAGAATTTATCACACTGTGGCCTTAGACAATATAATTCGATATTGTAAAATGACAGTAATTACAATATTTTATTTTTTTATTATTATTTTTTTTTTTTAGAGAATATTGAGTATCATCAGTTCCTTTTTGACTGATTTTTAAAGCCTTTTTCGCATTAATAAATGTACTGGTACACTATTTTCTTACCTAAATGTTGTGATATATAATGTATTAAAAAACGATGACTTTAAATAACATGATATATTGTTAATACACTAAAATGTGTAGCACTGGTTCTTGAGCAATCGTCACCATTTTCTCTCCGTGTCCAGTATACTATTCGCTGTGATATGAAGCGCCCCCTGCTGGCAAAAGACCTGAGCAAAACCTGCGAATTCATGGTCCATTGTCAGGTAAGGTGTTGCTCAAATTTCTGTCGTGTCCATCTCGACTGCATATTTCTGTGAATAAATTCAATCAAATAAGCACAATAGAGTCAATCATACCACGTTTACTTTTAACCGCAGTCACAGAAATCCAAAGTGCAGCCGACTCCAGTGGATTTCACCATCACGCCAGAAACGTTGCAGAATGTGAAAGAGGTAAAACAAATTCACTTTCTTTCTAAAGTGTACCTTAGACATTGATTAAGCTATTTCACTAACACTAGGGTTGTGTAATGGACCAAAGGGTTAGCAAGGATGAAAAAGTTCAAGTTGTGACTTTAAAGAATTATTTGAATATAATTTTTGGATATCGGTGTGAAAACTTTCACCCGAAAATTATATCATGCAGGTTACTGTTTTTTTTTTTTTTTTAAATGTTCGGAAATAAAATCAGGGGGGAAAAAATTTGAAGCTTTGATACAAATAAAAAAAAGAGATAAAAGGTCAAATTTGGAGCCTGGTGGATTTCCAGAGAACACAATTGTGTTAATGTTAAAACAC
The DNA here is from genome assembly GCF_014805685.1 of Silurus meridionalis. Taxonomy (NCBI): domain Eukaryota; kingdom Metazoa; phylum Chordata; class Actinopteri; order Siluriformes; family Siluridae; genus Silurus; species Silurus meridionalis. Next base: position 15,379,601 of record NC_060894.1, read on the forward strand.
TCGATGTCCAGCTTAACTATTTAGGTAACTCTCTAGGAATATAGGCTTGTGATATGTTCTCTGCGTAATACGAGTCCAGCTACTTCAACCGAACATAACTTTATATGTACTTACCTCATTCCTCTCCACCATCTTCCGAGTCCACTTACCTCCACGTCTCTTCACTTCACTTAATGGATGTGTGAGTGAGAGATGACTGATTTGGATAAATGCCAAGGAAGATTATTCTAATCGACTGTTACTTTTCCCTCGAAGTCCCGACTGCTTTAACTTTAGCCTAAATAAAATCACATATGTATTATTGGATTTTTTTTTTAAATATAAAAACTGCAACCCATTATTTAAAAAGACCATTTTTATTCCAAATTTTAATTGAAAAAAATAAATGAACGAATTCACCAGTGAAATAAAACAGATCAGTTTGACTTGTCATCGAGAGGAGACGGTCAGTCAGACGGTCAGTCTGAAGCAGTGAGAATATTAAGGAGAATTCGAAGGAAGTTGAAGGTAAGCTAATAGAATTGAATTATTAGTGGTGTTAGATATCCAAGTGGTTGAACATCCCGGAAAGCACTGTTAGATCAATAGTGAGGAAGTGGAAGCCGCCAACAACCATTTCAGGATCTCTGCATAATTAAGGACTGAATGGGAGGATGGCAAGGAAGAAAGTGTTGTGTAAAAAGTGCAGTATTGGAAGTACGGGTGACCCAATTTTGTAGAACTACAAATTCTACAGTTCATTTCTGAATCCCTAAACTAAATCCAAAAATCCTGAACATCTTCAGCAAACCCTCCAGGACAAATAGGTGAACATCACTCTCGAGTAGTGTACGGAAAAGACCACTATTTGCTGTTACTGTAACAAAAGGTGGTTCTACCAAATACTATTCTAAAGGTGGTGGATATTTATGCAAGCAGAAATCCTCAGTTATGATTTGTTTCTAATCTATTTACAAATAATACATGTTGTCTAAGTGTAATATGTAAAACCCAGAAGGATTTGATGATTCATTTGAGGAATAGTATATTGTGGTTTTTTTTATTTTTATTGAAGCCTTTAGGGTGTCGAGTTTCTTTTGTCCTTCTGTTCTTATTAGAAAAGTTCCCTCCCAAAGTTCTTGATCAGAGGCCACCTGGACGCCACTAACTGTGTGATCACGCAGCCGCTCACAGGGGAGCTGGTGGTGGAGAGTTCAGAGGTCGCCATCAAAAGCATCGAGTTGCAGCTAGTGCGGGTTGAGACGTGCGGTGAGGACGAGGAACACAAAAGTCTCTAGGACTATTATATAGTAGAAAAGTAGATCGAGCAGCACTGTGTTCTCGTATGAGAAGAAAGAAGCGGCCGAAGATAACTGCTCCTTTATATTGATTACATGGGATCAATTGATTTAATACTGATGATTGCATTTTTCGGATTCAGGCTGTGCTGAGGGCTATGCCAGAGATGCGACAGAGATTCAGAACATTCAGATGGCAGAAGGAGATGTGTGTCACGGCCTCCCCATTCCTATATACATGGTCTTTCCCAGGCTTTTCACGTGCCCTACACTCGAAACCACAAACTTTAAAGTTGGTGAGTCTCATCACGTTTTCTACCGACCCCTTTTTACAGTTCATTTTTAATAATGGTATATGCCACACCTACAGTGGAACATTCTAAAGCAGTCAGGTTATAATGGCCCCCCATACCAAGAATGTAAACTGACAGGATGTCACTTCTTCTTCTTGCAGAGTTTGAGGTGAACGTGGTGATTGTTTTCACTGACGATCATTTAATAACCGAGAACTTCCCGTTGAAGCTGTGCCGAATATGAGATCAGAGCCCGCGGATTCATCGACGTTTTCTGGAAGAATCTGGGAGTGGCCTTCTAACTGTTTAAGTGCCACTTAGAAACGGGCAGCATGGATATTGTTACAGCTACAGACTGACCCTTTATTACATACATGCCCTTTCTGGCATTTCCTGATTGTGAATCTTGGAATCGCCATCAAAAATCAAACCTCTTCCTTCTTTTGATTTTTTTTTGTGGGTATTTCTTTACGCCTGGGGATTTTAGGACACCTATATTTGTTCAAATGTAAACACATCAGATCATTTCACACAATAGTATCATCAGATCCATACATTTCCTCAATACAGCATATGTTCACGTGCAAAAAAAAAAAAAAAAGAATTGTCGCCTTCACGTGGCCTTTTGTGTCTCGTGTATAAATAAATCGTACAAAAATAAATAAGTATTAACGTTTGCATAAAATAAATCCGGTCCCTATCTGTTTTTCATGTTTGTCAAAAAGGTTTTTATCTGGTTACAATGAGGGAAAAAAACCTCCACAAAAATCAGTGTTAAAACAATTACACTAATAATGAAATCACACCAGAAGACGACTCTGCATCTGCCCGTTAGCATCAGACCTATACCATGTAGCAGGATATACATTATATGGACAAAAGTTTGCTATTTGAACATACCGCTAACTACACACTTCTGGGAAGATGTTCCACAACATTTTGCAATGTGCTCATGGAGATTTTTGCTCATTCAGCCACAAGGGTGTTAGTAAATTCAGGTACTGAGGTAGGTGAGGTGATGAGGCCTGAGGTGCAGTCACTGATCCAATTCATCCCAAAAGGTGTTCAGTAGGGTGGAGGTCAGAGCTTCATATCAGGCCACTAAGATCTTCCCCTCCAACCCAGATAAAGCATTTCTGTATGGAGCTCGCTTTGTGCACAGGGGTATTGTCGTATTGCAACAGGTTTAGGTCTCCTAGTTCAAGCGAAGGAAAACATTTTATTCCACAGCATCCTATACAACTGTTTCCAACGTTGTGGTAACAGTTTGGAGAAGAACCACGTATGGCTGGAAAATTCAGGTGTCCCAAAACTTTTATCCAGAAAAGGTTCACAGAAATAGAAATAAACATGACAACAACAAAGTTTCAGATCAGTATGGTTACTTCCAAATGTTTAATATGCTATTTTCTACATTACAAAAAAAATATTATAATAATACAAAAATCTGATTTGGAAACCAGGATACCGTGGGATTTTTGTATCAGGAACTTGTCATTTTCACCAGTCAAAAATGAATTTTGAAATTAACAACAAAAAAAGAAAATGGATCTCTTTGTTAAATTGTAAAATGATATGTACTAAACCAATATAATCAAGAAACTGATCAGAAACAGAAGAAATACAAGTAAAACTAATTAAAACTGATTGGTCCTTAATAACTGTGGTGGAAGAAGTTCACATGAGAAAACTCTTCAATCTTTTATCCCAAATTAAAAAGAAAAAGGGAAAAAATAAAAGCCACCCCCCAGAATTGGGGAAAGTAAATGCCTAAATTTGTCCCAATCACTGTTATATACAGTTTATATGTGGTAAGTGTTATTTTGGTTACATTATATAGCAAATTAGATCTGCTATATAATAAATACTTTTATTAATATTAAACATTTTGTTATTCATTATATAGTTGTAGAGCAGATGTGTGTAGAACATAAAAAAACTGCTAATACAAGAAGGATGCTGCATGCATGTGTCCCCGTCTATGTCGTCCAGGCAACATAGGGAAATCCTCAGGTAAAAGTGCATGCTCTCGGCAGGTGGGACAAGTGCTCTGCTCCTTCAGCCACGACTTTATACACTAATAGACATAAAATAAGTCAAAATACATTCATCATACCAAAAGGTTGTGTAGATTCCATTAATTATAAACTAAAAAATGGCAGAAAAATCTCACTGTATTCAATATGTTGTTCAACATAATTATAATTAAAAAGCAATTTTTAATGATGCAAAAGAGTCATTTTATGATTAACGTTGTCCTGGGTTTCCAATTGATTTCTACCTAAAGCATGGGTGTCGAATTCACATTGCCAAGCCTCGCCATTTTTCCGAACCTTTAACGCAGGGGCCCCTGAACTCCAGCCCGCAGGCCAAATACGACGTGCCAGAGACATATTTAGAAAATGTGATAATTTTAAATATATGTTTTACTCATATCTGTATTAGATAATAAAAGGTTGGCTTTCAAACTAAAATTTTAGTTATAAATGTAGCCTAATTATTTGTTAGTGTGGGAGGTGGTAGCCTAGTGGTTAAGGCTTTTCGATCTGGGGGTTGTTATTTCAAGTCCCAGCCACACTAGGCTGCCACTCTTGGGCACTTGATCGAGGCAGTAATAAGTAGTAGTAAGTAGTAAGCTCTTGAAAAGTTACATATCTCTTGAAAAGTAATGCTCATTTCTCTGTCCGGTGCATAACAAAATAACCTAATCCAGCATTACGAGGCATAAATACATACATTTTATTATGATTTTTAAAATCTCCACAATAATACTGGCAGTCACTAGAGCCCCTGAGACCCGGCCCCCATTAAAGAAAAGTAAAATGATATGGCTCATGTTTAGGGGGCCCCTGCTCTAAAGTGCTATTAACTACAGGCTTTCTTCATGTATTATTATTTACTTATTAATTAACACTAATAATCCACTCTAAAAGTAGAATAGAAATAAACTTCTGGGAAAATTTTCATTAAAATGAATGAATTTTCTCCCATTATACAGGGGTACTAAAGTTTAACGTTTTAATAGGTTTTATGTATAACGCATTACCGAAATGCTCGAAACGTTTAGCCACCGCTCTCACCTCTCTGTGGAAGCTATGGCGACACTCCAGCACGCACATGTCCTCGGGTGTCATATCTTCGTGGCAAATAATGCAAGGGTCTTCCATGTTCAGCTGCGACGCCGAAGAAAGAGAGATTTCAGGGTAGTGTATGAAAATATGAATATAGTTTGAAGTATGACGTTAGTGTCGGATATCAAGTGCTGCAAATTCTTACGGCTCTCGAAGTCTTGCGCTGTGGAGAGGACACGCTCTTCCACACATGTGCAGGTGGGGGAGTTGCTGAAGCTCTGTCGATGGAAGGAGATGGACTTGGTGCTGGTGAATCTCTTACTCTGGGTACATCCCTACTTGGCAAGTTCATCCGCTCCTTCTCAAAAAAACATTTCTTAATCAGATTCTTACCCTTCACTTACATATACACTACCAGTCAAACATTTGGACTTATTTTATTGTCGTCAACATTGTATATTAATTCTGAGGACACTGAAATGATAACAAAAGTAGTATAGAATTGTACAATAGTTGTAGTATCACTATTAGGGCTACTGACTCTGTACTTCCTCTTTCCTCTGTGCAAGACAAGTGAAGGTCAAAAGCACATTAATAATGCAAGAAATGTCACAAATAAACCCTGGACAAGGCAAATGAAGACCGTTCTGGAAAGACTATCAACGGTAAACGTAGCTATTTTTCGACAATCTAAAATAGAAAACATGTTCTGGGTTGTTTAACAATGTTTTTGTTTACTATATCATTCCATATATGTTCTTCCATAGTTTGGATGACTTCAGTATTATTTACAAAAAGAAAAAAACTGTCCAAAGCTTTAATTGGTAATAAAAATGTGATATAAACAGTAATATAAGCATTTAATATAAAACATAGTTTCTGCATGAAATGCGTTCGGATTTTTGGTCTTTTGAATAATGCAAATAAGAACAAAATGAAATCAAATGCATTTGGTTTAAGATCCAGAGAAGTTCTTAAAACACCAGTTTTGACATTGGACTTGTTTGAACATTTAAAAGTTCATAGCATGGAGGAGTAGGTGTTGGATCTATGATGATCTCAGATTTTAAGCTATTTTATGAGCTCCTGGTTCCACAATGTCAACCTACTGTGTCAGACTGTAGAAAGGACAATCACACACACTCAGGTGCCTCTCTCTCTCTCTCTCTCTCTCTCGTTTGGTATATATATATATATATATATATATATATATATATATATATATATATATATATATATATATATATATATATATATATATATATATATATATTTTTTTTTTAAGATTCATAATCATACTCTTGATATCACCCAAATGAGGACGTGGTTCCCTTTTCGAGTCTGGTTACTCTCAAGGTTTCTTCCTTATAACATCTAAGGGAGTTTTTCCTTTGCCATAGTTACCCCAGGTTCGCTCATTAAGGATTAACACACATACACTATTATAAAATAAAAAAAAAAAAAAATAAAAATTCTGCAAAGCTGCTTTGAGACAATGTCCATTGTGAAATTGTGCTATAGAAATAAACTTGAGCTTGAACAAAACAAATAACCATAAACCAGCCACAAATGTGTTACTATACGGGTTATGCTGTATATACAGAAGAAACTGATTTGCCCTGTGTTTTGCAATTTTTATTTTTAAGAAGTTGTTCTTTAGTTTTAATAAGTGAGGTCTTACTTGTGAGTGCTCCTGGTGGTCAAGGATGAGTTGAGCAGCTCTGTTGATGAGTTCTTCATACTTCAGCATGCTCAGAGTGCCACCGTTCATAGAGCGGACCTCCTGAATAAATTTTGTCAAGACTGATCTGAAACATAGAGAGGAAAATACAGGTTACAAAGATGACTGGAAACTGCTTTGCATGCTGAAATGTTCCATCTTCACATCATTTTTAGGCTTGATGGACAGACAGCATACTTAAATTCGTTTCTCTGGGTAACAGGCTTGTCTTATTTTACCTATCCAGAATCAAATCTTATCACGTTACGCTTATGAAATACTTGACGCTTACATGTGAAGTTTCCTTACAGTAAAGCCATATCGAACATCAGTGATATTACAGCGGGGTCAACATACTTTAGGAAGATAGGTTGAATAATGTAGAGACGTTTCACTGGTCAAGAGCATAACACTCAAATATGAGATTTAAACGAGCAAGTCATAAATTTGAATGTCTATATCTATAGTGTAGTGCTTTAAAGTTACTACCAACAAACTCCTCCTCATTTTTATGTACAAAACCTGCAACGCTTTTAAATGTTGGTATAACTTATGGTGTCAAATCTGGATACTGGAACACTTTTGCTTTTTCATCTCATTCCATACATTCTTTTTTATGGTTTTTTACATTTATATGACAATGTAATTTTGTAGCACAAGAAACCCCTTTCCTGCTCCAATATCTAAAACCCCTTGAAAAACGTTGATATCACTGGTTTTGACAAAACATTGTAACACATCGATGTACAGATGTGCAAGTGTCACCTGCTATAATGAGGAAACATGGCGCTGAGACGATCCACGATCCTCTCAAACACAATGAGAGGCTGTGGAGGCTGAGCTGGAGCTGAGACACTAGAGGGCGCTGAAGCAGCAACAACCTCACTGGCTGCTGGAGGTGTGTGCACAGCATGGTGTGTGTTTACTGCCATGTGTGTTTGAGGTCTGGCAGGGTGCTGCTGAACTCCGTATGTGGTGTGTGGCTGTGCATGATGCAAAGGGAGCTGCTGCAAAACTGAATGCTGATTGGAAAGTGGATGAAGAAACGCCTGCAGGACACAAATCATTGTAGTCAAGTTTAAATGACAACAATCATGAAATAGCTCTACACTGGGTTACACTGATTAATCTTTCATGTTTTGGGGACAAATCTGCCCAGCACTGTAAATGAAAATATTTACTTAAAATGTTTATAAGATGACTAAACCATGTTTCTGCTAAGGAGCGCATTATTGCAGTCAACTGGCTTTTCTCAACATTGCCTGAGGGACAGAATGCATCATACTAAAGGTAAAGAATAAAGAAAGTGCATGCAGCAATTATGGCAATCAACCGAAAAGCATGAAGATGGAGCTATAATATTAATAATATAACATTTTGTTACATTAAAACTATTATATTAATAATATAATATTATAATAATAATAATAATATATTAAAATATTATAATATATTAATATAATATTACATTTCTGTAGTAATCCTGTGGAGCTTGTATTCTAATTTATATTCAAATAAAATCTTTACCTTTAATCTGTAAAGAATGTAATATACACACATATAAAGTATTGGGTCACCTGACATTTCCTGCTATATGTGTTAACACAAAACTGGAGGCACTCAATTGTCTTTAGATGCGCTAAAATATAATTTTGCATTCACTTGAACTTGGAAACCCAAACCTGTTCCAGCATGGCACTGCACCTGTGCACACCATGAGCTCCATGATGATTTTTTACATGATGATGGTTTACATGCTTTGAAGAGGAAGATTTTGAGTGGTCTGCTATAGAGCCCTGATCTCATCCGTACTGAACACCTTTGGGATGAATTGGAACACTGACTGCACCACAGACCTCCTCACCTCACCTACATCAGGACCTGCCTTTCATAACACCCTTGTGGCTGATGAACACAAATATCCATAAGCACATTCCAATATCAAGTGGAACAGCTTTCCAGAAGAATAGAGGGAATTAGAAGAGCAAATTGGGAAGAAATGTAGAATGCAGTGCTGAAAAATCACATACCAGCCTATGACCTGGTGACCCAATACGTTTGACAATATAGTGTGTGTTATATATATATTATATATATATATATATATATATATATATATATATATATATATATATATATATATATATATATATATATATATATATATATATATATATATATATATATATATACATACACATATATATACACACACACACACACACACACACACACACATACACACACATATATATATATATATATATATACACGTTTCGACGTGTAACTGTTTAGATGTATTAAATTTCGCCTTTAATTTAAAACACCATAATTACTTTAAAACATTTACAAGAATATTTTGTCTTTATGCTCTAGGTTGGGTTTGGTTTCACTAATATATAGTACAATATATAGTATAATATATAGTATATAGTACAATATATAGTACTTTTATACATTTGCAAAAAGCATCCGTATTTGTCCATTGCCCATGTTGATTAGAGTATTTAAAACTTTAAGTATTAATTTACGGTACATTTAGAAGCATGAACACACGAGTCACCAACCTTATAAACGAAATGTAATGGTGCATTAACAAAGTATTACTGAAAATTTACCCTAATCAAACATTTATTCTATACTTGTGTTTGTTCTACAATCACAAATAAAAAAACAGGGGGTCCACAAAATAATTTTAGAGCTTAATGATTTCCAAAAAATGTGGAAAAATCTGATCACATGGTGAAATGGACTAATGTCTATGAATATTAAAACACAAAATAAAACAGCTATTTAGGAAGCCTGTGTGTTCTGCGAAGACGCAAAATGTAATCAATTACACATACTTAAACCTGCGCGACACCAGTGGTGTTTTCAATGTCTGCTCTAACAATTTTAATGTCTAATATTTATATTATATAATATGCAATAAATTTATTAAAAAACAGAACAGGATTTGATTGAATGTATTAAAATTACTTCTAAGTCTAGATCTAATTGGAATTTGTTTTCCGATGAGGTACTTGTAGCACACACACACAAAAAAAACAGCAGTGCAGTTGCATCGAGCTTAAATGCAGAAACCATTTTGTCCTCTGCCTACACATGCAATATAACTGCTATCTAGAATGATCTTTGTTTATGCCTACAGATAAAAAGTGTAAAGTTGACATTAATAAGGGCTGATTTCAAGAGCTGGAAATCCCAGCTTAACATAGAGCAGGCTGCTTCTCTACAACTAATAATGAAACTGATGGTGTTAACTGAGTTTATTTTTACTTCCCCCCCAACATCATTTCCAGTTAATCAAATACATCTTGGGACTTTTAACTAAAATTCAATTCACATAAATTATTTATTTTCCTAAAACCATTTCTAATTTTTGCAGTGTAGCAGGGATTATACTGCTAAAAGAGGCTTTTGCCATCCTGGAATGCTGTTGCCATAAATGGATGGTAATAAATTAGTGCATTGTCTAAAAAAATTAATAAATAAATAATCCAGAAGTCCAACTTCTAGACTTTCAGCAGGAACTAGACAGAGATGGATATTATTAGAAGGATTGCAGCGCACAAACCAGTCATTACAAAAGCAAACCTACTTTTGAGAAGCGGTGCAAAAACCACAAGCACTGGTTACAGAGATGTGGAAAAGTGATATGGTTAGACAACGCATCTTTCACAAAACTCTAAGAATCTAGCCTCTTTACTTAAAGATAAAGAAAAAACAACAAAAAAAGCTACTGTTAAATCAGAAAATATAACATCTACAAATGTGCACTGAACAGAACATGAGTTTTAAAGCGGCGGTCCCCAACCTTTTTTTGCGCCACGGACCGGTTTAATGTCAGACAATATTTTCAGTGACCGGCCTTTAAGGTGTGGCGGATAAATACAACAAAATAAAACTATACGGTGCCATAAAAACTGGTCTTTTCTAAATATAATAATAAACATGAATCCACTGTGTTGTTTTTTGTTCATTTTGTGAGCTTGGGGGTTTGAATTTAGCAGTAATGTATAATGTGTTATAAAGATATAATCTTAAGATATAAATTTTGGTAATGGCTTCATTGAATGTTGCTTCTCTGGCTTATTAGCAACAATCTTGTCTGTGCACAATAATGCATCTACTGTTTCACGGCCATATCTGTTATTAGCAACAACAAAAAAATCACTTTTTTGGGGAAACAAACATTTTTGCTTGGAATTTATTTTTTATTTCTGTATAGAAAAGATATTTTCTCTTTTACCCAGGATCAGTGTCCATGACTGCTAAACAACTACTGCTGGCACCAACAACCATGCCAAGGTCAATCTGTAACTGGCATTAAATTTTACCCTCATTCTGATGCCTCATGATCAAGATTTTATGCTGCTGCCATATGATTGGCTGATGTGATAACTGCATGACAGTACGAACCGTACAAATAAAGTGGACGGTGAACGTGTCTCTGTAGCCCATGCTGAATATTATAGTGATGAAAAAAAAAACAAATACAACTAAGAATTCTATCAAATTTTAGAGAGAACAATGATGTGACATACTTCATGAATGAAGTGGGAATAAAAATAGAACAGGAGTTTAATGTGTTTTTGCTCAACAGCAGCAAGAAACAAACATCAATCAATATTAACATTCTTACCGGGACACAGGGAGGGGCAGGGGGGCTCGGTATGTCAAATGCAGGGAGAGAAGACAGGCTGGTGCCCTTTTTCACAAGCTCTAACTGCTCTTCATACTGCCTCTACAAACACACACACACACACAGACACACAGACACTTGTTACAAAGGAATACTGGTATTGAGCAAAATTTAGACTTGCCATGGAGCCTCGCCTTACACATGGTAATAAACAGACAATAAAACAACTAGACAATAATGACATCTACGAACGCAAAGGATCCGGAAATCCATGGGATAGTCTAGGTTCAGTTATTTAGGGGCAGTGGGGTGCAAAATGTGGGCCCTTCTGCATCAAATAAGCAGAAAAATCTAAACAAAAGTACAATTTACAACTTTTGAATTGTTATAGACATAATAGCAGTCCAACCTCAGTTCTGATGATCTTCTCCTCAACTTCCTGTATGGATAATTTCCAGGCCTCAATGATTGAACTCAAGCTTGTGGGTGGGTACCTGTAGGCCAAAAAAAAAAAAAGACAAATAAATCCTAGATTTCAAATTAATATTTTAATATGTGCAAGATGCTTATATCAAGGTTTCAAATAATAAATAAATAAATAAATAAATACAGCAGATGACAAATTTTATCGGTCTGATTGTTTTGTACTTGAAAGGATTTACTAAACTGAAAACACTCTACACCTTTACAGAACACATCTGGCTACTTAATGCTTGGGTCCTACATATTGTGTGGTCTTACGTGTGCGACCTCTCAGTCAGGTGTTTTAGAATTGCTTTTCCTCCTGACAAGTACTTCCTCAAGCCTCGTAGCCCGTGCTCTCGTCTGTTTTTCAGGATGGACACCTGCGTGGCGAACAACGTATATTCTTTTTCTATATTCATTTTGAATATTTGAACAAAGAAATTGCTTTAAGTCAATAGCGTTACGATGCTTACCTGTCCTGCGAGTGATCGACCGCTTGCTTTTGCACACAGATCCCTATGTTTCTTTATTTCATCCTCCAAACTCATCTTCTCAGCTGCCCACTGGTTACTTCAGGATAAACAATATAAACACAGACATTAAAACCTTACATCAGCACACTTCAGCTTTTTACTGAGGCACAAGCCACCACATTTTAAAAGAAATCAAATAATGTATAACAGAAATGGTCAAAGTACTTGCCTTTTTGCAAATAATTGCTCAAGTTCTTCCTGATACTCCATATTCTTCTCCTGGATAAGCTTGGAAAAACTGGTAAGTACATAAACAGATGTGGTAATGAAAACAGAGAACAAAGATCATAAACTTCATAGAAAGCCATTGAAATGACAACCTCATGCATTTGCTGTGCCAATTATCTATTTTAAATATTAATCTATGAATTTAATAGTAATGAAGAATTTTGTTTGTACAGTAGCTAGAATAGGTGGTTTATCATAAAGCCAATCCAAGTACTCTGACAGCTTCAATGTACCTCTTGAAACTATGATGATGTATGTGTTCTAGCAATGACAAGTACATGAGGCTGAGTGACAAACAGGGGAAATCTTAAAACAAGTAAACAATTATAATGCATAAAACAAAGGCACATTAATGCACCCCATATTTAGCTGTTGTGAAGGTAATGTGGAGACATTGTGTTGTACACTGTATTGTAATAGAAAACCTATCCTTTTGAATTACTGATAAGATGTTTAATTCCCTTATATAAAGTAATTTATAACTCGATGAACTTCAAAAATAGTGAGAAATGGAAAAGTTGGAATATAGAAACTATGGACAGATTTGATATATTTGTCAAATTGAGACATTTGTCTTTCTCCCCACCTAAATAGTGTGTTGTATTGATTTTTCCCCTCTGCAGTACCATTCGGTTTACTAATTTAACTTAGAATTCCCTTAAAAAATAAAACAAAGATTAACCTAATTTCCAAATGCATATAGGAGATATGCTTATTATATTATATTATATTATATATTATATGAATGAATGAATGGATGAATGAATGAATGAAGGAGTCACTATTTGGGATTTGTTTCTCTCACCTGTCCTGAAAATCCACAAGCTCTTTGATTTCACCTTTCAAACTCTTCAGCTTCTCTTGGTGGTCTCTCTTCTCCTGCTGATCTTTCCGTACCTCATCCTCAAGCTTTTGTTGGAACAAAGTCAACTCTTTGTTGGAAATCTAGACATGCATATGCGAAAAAAAAAAAAAAAAAACGTGTCCTCTGTAGAAGTTTTAATGAAGCAAAAAAAAGAAAGTGTAGTTTGATCTGTACCTCTATGTGGTGATTAATTTCCTTTACTTCATCATCAAGTACAGAATACGACTCTTTTGTTTTGTTTTGTAAAGCGTTTAGGTTTTCCCTCATCATTTGAATGCGTTTTTCAAATTTTATGTTGATTTTTTCTGTTTGGGTCATGTCTCCCTAAAAGCAGAAAGAGAGGTTTAAGAGGGAGGAAAAAAACATATATATATATATATATATATATATACATATATATATATACACACACACACACACACACACACACACACACACACACACACACACACACACACACACACACACACACACACACACACACACACACATTCATACAATTAATAAATCATTTACATGGGGGTAAAACTCACTCTGTTCTTTTCAAACTGTTCATATGGTTCTGTATTAATGGCAACATCATCTCTGGTATCTCTGTTACCTGAATGTGTCTGAATGAAGAGACGAACAAACCCTACATTTTACAACTGATTGACATTTACCAAAGACATTTAAAAAATAATTTAAAAAAGATCTTACCTGAACAGAAACGGTCTTACATTTAGGACTTGATGAGTCTTCATTAAAATTAATATAACTAGCATCAGAGCTGAAAGCCTCAAATAGTGGGACATTTACAAAGTCATCATGATATTGTGATTCTTGTACACCAAGTTTTACAGTTCCAGGCTCAACATGTGGCCCAAATCCATAACTAAAATCCGGAGAAACCATAACATAAGGATTTGGGAGATCAGGACAAGTTGCAAGGTCATAAGATTCACAATCAACTAGACTTGAATGGTTAGACTGTGGCAGAAATTCTTTGGCTGAGGGATTAAGATGGCAGGATCCTTTAGCTTTTGAAATGTCCATGCTGCAATTATTAAAGGGAAAGTTGTCTGATATAGACGCGTCTTCATCCATATTGTGCTGAAAGCACACCGAGTGTGACGTTAATCCAACAGAGTTGTTAAACATTACAAATCGAAGAGAGCCTTGCAAGAAATGTTTGAGTCCCCCAGCAGCTTCAATCTTTTGCTGTGCTTCAGGTGGAAAGTGCTGCAGCTGACCCACAAGCAGGGGGTCGGACACCTCTAGAGGGCCATGCTCCTCCAGAATCTGTGCAAAGTAGCTAAGAATGCGAGAGAAAACAAGAGAAAGAGAATGTGATACAAAATAATGAAAAATCTTTATAAATAGAACTGTTGTATTGTTTTTGGACTCTCTCCCCCATACTCTTATGTATACTTAGTTCAAGTTTTAAATTATAATAGCACACCACTGTAGATGAGCAAAACCAATCTATATTTAGAATTAATATACATTTCACTCTAGCTGACTTCCAGAAAGATAATAAATACATGTCTTTGCAAAAGTGGGCAAATAATTTTTTCCTCGACATTACACAAAATTCTTATTTCAGTCTGGATATAATTTTTTTTCAAAATAATGTGAGGTCACGTCACTAAACAGACAGTTAAATAAGCAGCTAGTGATTATTCTAACACTGCTAAAATGTAAATAACTGCTCAAAACTTATAGTAGTAATAATTAAAAAGTTCTTAATTACTCACTCATATAAAGTCTCTTGAGTTGGGTCTGGGTCATTGTCTATAAATCTCTTATAGTGGTTAAAGTATCTTGAATTGACATACTGCCCCTCGAACTCTGCAACCTGCTCCCTTAAATATACTGGAACACTAAAGGGATCATCACTATCCAGCAGCACTCTAGAGATAAAAATTCATGTGAGTGATTAATGTCAATTCCTGTAATTAATTTATAAGCAATAATTAATGAATATGCAAGTAAACAAATATTACAGTGAATCTTCTTCAGTGAAGAAATCCTCCTCTTCGTCTCTTTTTATCCCCGATAGAAGTAAGACAGACTTAAAAAAAATAAATAAATAAATAAATAAAATCCTTAAATCAACAACAACAGTTTCTCTAGTTCATTCTTGATTTATGTACAACTCCTTACCTTTGGTTCTTTCTGCTTCTTTTTCCGATTTTTGTTTTTACTCTTATAAACAGAACTCTAAAATAAAAATTTTTAGCATTTCAATATATATATTTTTTTACAACATAAGAAGAGCAAATAAAGCAAAACAAATAAGTTTATTATATATATATATATATGCATGCATTTGTGTTTGACCATTTTTATTACGAAAATAAATAATTAAATAAATAATTAAATAAATACATATTTGAAAGAGAAAAATGAAAACCTTCAAACTTCAACACAGCGCACATTTATTTACGATATCCTTTCTTTACTCAGATATATAAAAAAAAAAAATATATATATATAAAATCAAGCATCAAAATCCCGTATGTATGATGCACACATCCGACAATTAAAACCATCCGTGTGGAAACATAGCAAAAGTTCCTGATGATTTACAACACCATAATTACTTAATATTTTGTCTTAATGCTCTATGTTGAGTTTGGTTTCACTAATAATAGACAAATATAGATGCTTTATGCAAATGTTTGTTTATGTTGATTAAAGTATTAAAAACTTGAAAGGAATTAGTAGCAATTAATCACAAATTACCTCATGACAATCACATGATTAAATATTGTAATTGACTGACAGCCCTATAATATATAATATATACACACACACACACACTTATAAAACAATACTTACTAAGTGGTCATCTTTTTCTGTCTTCTTTAATACTAAACATATTGAATCTAAAAAAATAATTTAAAAAAATTAAAGAAATCTTAAATCAAAAGCATTTTAGAGAAATTTCTGCACAATTTCTTATGTATATATTTCCTACCCATTTCAAAATAATCATCAAGGATAGTAAGGCAGGAGGGGTAGTGATCTCGGTATTCCTCTAGAGTCCAAATAAAGAGGCGCTTGTCCTGTGGTGTTGCTTGTCTCAGGTATTCTACAGTGAAGTCCTTATTATGAAATATATCACGTAGTGGGGGAAACTCCAACAGGGAA
Organism: Silurus meridionalis; assembly: GCF_014805685.1. NCBI lineage: Eukaryota > Metazoa > Chordata > Actinopteri > Siluriformes > Siluridae > Silurus > Silurus meridionalis. The sequence goes on from NC_060894.1 coordinate 15,395,833, forward strand.
GAAAAATCCAGTTTTTCTAGCTCATCACCAAACTGACTAATAAATTTCTCTGCTGCTTTTAGACCTGTGGTCAAGACAAAGTCAATGTAAAGAACAAAGCACATAAATCCTAGAGAGTATTTACACCGAAATCATCAACAACCCTTTAGAAGGTACAGTTCAGAATTGTAAACACATCAAAGCAATTATTGTATGAAAAAATATCTCGTTTTATTTGATTTAATTTACAGACTGGTTCTATACACTGCATAATGTACGTTTATTTACATATCCATCTTTTCTAAGAAGAAAATGGTTTTCAACTATATGAAAGGGCTATAAACGTATCTATTTGTTAAGTGTTCATATTCAGCTTGATAAAACAAGGCCCAATGGTGTACATAGAACAAGACTTTTTACCAGCATTGTTAAGTTGTTGAGCCCATTCATGAACTTTAGGCTTGACATCTTGGCAGCTGCTGAGATCATGAAGAAAAAGTCTGGCCCAAACCCTGTTCTTTCTCTCCAGTAGCAGATCCACTATCTCCCTGAGAACTTTTGGTTCTACACGATCTTTTAATATGTTCTCATGTCCCTTGTCCTCATCCAACTTTATCCATGGTCTCAGAGACTCTTGCATACTAGAAAAATTGTGTCTCTCATCATTAAAAAGATCTCGGTTTTTATCAATTTGGTGTAAAACACGATCTCCGTATACAACACAATCCTTGAACGATGCTAGAAGATAAAAAATAAGCGTTAGTTTAGACAGATTCCATAATTCCCCAAGTAATTTCCAAAGGCTAAAAATGTTTATTATTCAGTCTACTAAGTTTAGTATAAAACAAATGTATTTGAATTGGTCAATGCCTTTGTCCGTTTCTTTTTCAGTTTCATCTTCTATTTTTAAATTGTTCATCTCATTTTGTGTTAAGGATATAGCCATCCTCTCTTGTTTCCGCCGGAGCTTTCGTTCCTCTTTAGATTTCAATTTCTTTAGACTGCAAACAGGTGAAAAAAGGCAATAGTCACCATAACTACAGAGGCCTAGATATAGCAGAAATACAATCATATAGTTGGAAATAAAAACTTAATTTGTTCTATGCCTCTACAATATTATCTCATTATAAATTTGGGAAATATTCACAATTTACCTTGTACATTTCTGTTTGACTCTCACCCCAGGAATTTTGCTCTTAGAAATAGGTGATTTAAACTAAACAGCAAAGGAGCAAAGGATTCATTAGAACTTGATGGAATATATGACACTCAATGCATAATGAGTATTAAGTTACAAACCCACCTCACACTTAATAAGACCAGTTGAGTCAAATATTACTATGTGACAGATTGTACCAGTACAGTCAGGAGTAAAACACAAATTCTGCAGAAAATCCTAGAAAAAACAAACAATAAAAAGAAAAACTCAGCACTCTTGAGGAGCAGAGTAAAGTGATCCACATGCTATATTGATCTCAACCCATCTACTTACCTTTTCACTCTTATCCGAAAATGAAGCAGATTTGAACTTTTTCCAACAATTCATATGATACTCCACCTTGCACCTCTGACAGCATGATAAACGAATGAAGCCCTGTGGCAACCAAAGATCAAATTCCCAATGTTACAGTCTCACTCAATTAAATGCAATTGAAAAAGCATGTGGATTAAGAGAGGTGTCTAAAGTAAATCATCATTGTTGGACAAATAATTCATTAGAATGACTGTCAATATGACTTAGACTTGAATCTACAAAAAAATCTGAATAGTCCAGAGACAAAATCTACTCTGTGCCTGGACTAATGGTTTGGCAAACCTGGATAATACAGTTTAGGTATTTTATTCCATCTCACCAACTCATCTATAGTTAAAATTATGATTTTTCCATTAATCAAACACTTTATGCAATAAAATGTATACAGTGCTTCACCTTAAAGTCTGGATCGGTGAAATAGATAATGGCTTGTCCCAGGCAATGCCGACAAACTGCATCCGGCTTAGGTGGAAATTTGCAGGTCTCAATATACCACTCAAGTCGCTCCTTTAAAAAGTTTAAATCAAATCAAATTAAATTTTATTTGTCACATACACATACATACAGAGTACGACATGCAGTTAAATGCTTTGTACGACTGTCCGGCATGAGGATGGGAGAAAAAAAACAAAGAAAACAAAAAACAAAGAAAAAAGAAGGCCGATAAATACAGACAAACTATGTAAAATATAAAATACATAATATATAAAGATATATATAGGAAAAATTGTATATACAGGGTAAGTTTATGGATACAAGGTATGCTAATGTACAGTTAACAGTAATCACATAAGGTGGTTGATGTGATTGTCCTTAAAGTGAACGGTGTGGTGTGGTATAAAGTGAACGTGCGCAGTGTGGTGTGGTATAAAGTGAACGTGTGCGGTTTGGTATAAAGTGAACGTGTGCAGTGTGGTGTGATATAAAGTGAACGTGTGCGGAGGGGGGTGGTATAAAGTGAACGTGTGCGGTGTGGTTTGGTACAAAATGTGCACTGTGCTGTGCAAGTCCGAAAAGATCATCATTATATCCATAAATATAAATGTATATACACATTTATATTTATGAACACACACACACACACACAGTAATGGCAAAGCCTCAAATCAAACACAATCACACATTAAACTCACCTTTAAATAATCAGGACAGGTTTCTTTAACAGTAACTTTAGTGGTGGGCCAGGTCAATTTTCCTGGCATAATCTGCCTCTGAACCATCAAAATAGCTTTCCAAAATTCATCTTTGGCATTGCTAAATCTGTAAAGAGATCGATAATAAAGCAAAAGTAGATTATACAAAGTAAATAACATTTTCTCTTCTGCCTTAAACACCACACGGCATACTCACTTATTCTCCTTCAGAAACACCTTTCCTAAACCATAATGAACCAAAGACTGGAATGTTCTGTTTGCTGAAGTGCTTAGTTTCTCAAACTGCCGCTGAGCTTCAGCCAATTCCTTTAAACAAAAAAAAAATGTAAGACATTTAAAATCAATGTTACATGATTTATTATAAAACTAGGTGTTTTCTGTTACCTCAGGTTGCCCAATTTCTATCAGAGCTGTTGCATAACCGTAGACCAACAAAGTTCTGTCCAGTTCAGATACACCGAGATCCTGCATGGGGGAACAGGAATCTTAGAATGCAACTAGAGAGGTGATTTTTTTTTTTTAAATAAAATTATTTTTTATGATGTAAACAATATATGATGATCCTTCAAAACAGCTTATATTTAATATCTTGAGTATCCAGTTCATTTGCTGATTTCTTTTTGCCCTTTGAGAGTGGCTTTGCCAATGCAAAAGTGTGATTTTATGTCCCTCAAATTCTGTGATGTTTAGCTTTTTGAATGAAATTACATGATTGAAAGTTGATCTTATTAGCAAGTTCCAGTGAATTAAACTCATCAAATATGTGCATGTAATGTTTAAGCATGTCTTACACAAACCAGTTGTAATAGACCTTTTTCACGGCTGTCATTTTGACATAAAATATTCAGACAAATACAGGAATCATTAGCAACGATGTTAAATGCTTGCCACTTTAGCCTATAGAAACACTCTCTCATAAAAATATTTGTATGGAAATATTCGAGTAGTGACTTCCTGAAGCAGAGAGTTTCCACCACAATAGTGACTGCAAAACATTTAGAGAGCCATATTTTATAGTATATATTTTTATATTGAATTTAGGCATTCAATCGTCTACCAAATGAGGTTTTTTTTAGACCTCAACACCAAAAACTTAAGAAATATCCAGTTAAGTAGAATAATACTAGTCACATTATGGTCAGGAAATTCACTGCTCCACTTTGATGATATCTTTGCTCAAACACAATGGCTAAAGTCAGGAATCAGGAAGTTTGATCAGGTGTGTATGAGCAGGCAAACAGAGCTGTACACCCTCAGATAGCATTTCTGAAAATCACATTACAATAAGACGCAGTTTTGTGCTGCAGTACGGGACGCTCATACGGCTCTCAGTGACCAACGGTGCCGCAACGCACTATTACTATTACCAGAGTATAGTAAAACCCTATTGTACAAGCAACTAATAGTACGAGCAAACGCACGCTCCTGGTTCCCCGCTTTTCGGCCGAGGGTAGCATCAGTCGCTCAGTCGCTCTCATTGTTCGGTGCAGCAAAAACGTAACATTTTTTAGTTATATTTTTATTTCACTAGAAATCTTGAAAAATGTCTCCCAAGAAAATCAGTGATGGTGCTGCGAAAACGAAAGTAAATAGAATTACCATTGAAACCAAGAAGGAAATAGTGGAAAAGTACGAGCGTGGTGTGTGTCTCACACTCGCAATCAAACACTACCACATGAGTAAGTGTTAAATAATGTTTACATTAAGGTAATTTGCGGTGTATTTGTTTGTTAAAATAGGCTACAAATACTTTTTAAGTGCAGAAAAAAGCGATCGAATGAGGTTTCGAAACCGATTAAATCATCATTCATTCTTATGGAGAAAACTAGTTCGAAAATACGAGCAAATGGACCCACAAGCAATTTTCACGAATGAATTATGCTCTTCCAATGGCGTTTTACTGTACACAATATACATTTGCATTAATCCGATTAGATTTTTACTACTATACATTTCCAGTTCCAGCGGTCACAAAGATTGAATTATAATTCACCACCGTTTTTTCCTTGGACCACTTTTGATAGATTCTGAGCACAGCAGAACGGGAACAGCCCACAAGACCTGAAGTTTTTAGAGATGCTCTCCAGTTGTCTAGCCATCAGAATTTGGCCCTCGTCAGACTCACTCAAATCCTTATGCTTGCCCATTTTTCCTGCCTCTAACACATCAACTTTGAGAACAAACTGTTCACTTGCTTCCTAATATATCCCATGATGAAGAGATAATCAGTGTTATTCACTCACTGGTCATATTATTATAATGTCATAATGAAATGCCTGGTCGGTGTATTTGTTAAAATTAATTGATATGAGAAGCTTTGTTTAAAAAGGGACTCAGTCAGTATGTCGATCAGAACACTGTTTTTACACTGTCAATCATTTCAATATGTCTGACAAGACTAAAAGCTGCATTTGAACACTATATTGACTAAACAGAAATCTATATAATAATGACAGTACAACAGGCCTCAGATGATCCTATGGCTTCCCGGGTGTGCTTGCTCTACCCTGCCATATGTGTATATGGATTTCTTTTTGGCATCCATCTTACCTTGGTCCCAGTGGTCCCCAGAATCCTGAGAGCCTCAGAGAATGACTGCTCTGCGTTGCGGCACCGTTGGTCACTGAGAGCCGTATGAGCGTCCCGTACTGCAGCACAAAACTGCGTCTTACCGCACACTTCACTGCTGATGCTGATGCTCTGGGGCTTTAGGAATAGCACATTATACGATCAGCACCATTTATTCAGCACACAAACATTGTCAAATATGATAAAAGCATAACAACTTATGTCAATCTATATTTGTGTTTTGTCTTGTCCGGTGTAAATTTGTGTTGATCTATGTAGCACTCTGGTCATGGAGGACCACCATTTCATTACACTATATATACACACCAACTGAAGATAGTAAACATATGACCAAAAAAAAAAAAGCCGCTTGACCTGACTTGAACTGAACCAAAATTTCCCTTCAATTTGCCAAAGTTTTTATAATACTGCAAATATCAATCGCATCATTAATCACTTGTAAATTAGCAGGGGCACGCCCAGCACAGCTCGTTTGCATTATGGGATTTTCACAAATCTCCACGAAAGTTTAAACAAAAGTGAAAGTCAAAAGGATCAGCAGCACACTAGCAAGTAATAGCACTAGCAGGCTTCATTCTTTATTGAATACCTGATCTTATTTTAATTTTTTGACCTTTTTACATTTCAGTAAATGTAAAACAAGTGATTATGGTCTTTCCTTCTATATCTAACTATATATAACTGATTGCAATGTGTGGAAACATAAATTCATTAGGAGAAGGTGTTTTGGGAAAGTGTGGGAAAGCAGGTGTGTTAGTGCGATAACTTTATATTAAAAAGGTCATGGTCCAGGCTTTGGCCCATTAAACACACCTGCTTCCCCCACACATTCCACACACTGTCATCACTTGTTTGGATATAGAATGAGCTACATGTTATAAACATGTTATATTATGTGCTACATGCTGCTTTTGATCCTTTTTTTTTTTTTTTTTACATTTAAAAAAAAAATAATGAAGATTGAAGAAAAATGACAAAACTGTCAGTGGCTGTGAAAAGTCTAGTCATTTGAATCTTTGACATCACAACCCTGGATTCTATTCTTTTTTAATTGGTGTTTTAACTTTGCATTTGTTGATTCTGTTTTCAAATCATCCACTAATCTAAGCATTAAACTTAATGGAAGGTGTTCGGATGGGGTTTATTAAAACTGGCTTTATAAAGAACATTTAAGCATTTTTTTTTTTTCATATCAAAGATACAATTTTGGTAAACTAATATGTCAAGTCAAGAAGGATAATGTGTTGAAAATTTGAATGTCGAGTGACAAAGCACCATATTGCAATCTGAAGGCTTTCCAAATCTTGCATAAAACCACAACGACAAAGATATTTCATGCAAATGTACAGTGAAAGAAAGTCAGATCATGTACTTTTTCCGCTGCAGGTGGCTGTTTATTCTTTACAGACTGCTTCTCCGGAATGCTCGACACTGCTTTTTTCATTTTCCTGTCCCCCATGTCGCTACAAGTCAAGCAGAGAGAGACACAGACAGAGCATATACATGACATACATAAAAATGGACAAATTATTTAATTACACAAATAAAAATAAAATGTGATTGCACAGTCTTGTGGTTACATTCAGGTTCACCCAAATTCATTATTTATTTAAATGCATTAATGCTAAAAAATGTGACAATACTCCTAGAGAAGAGAAAACTCTGCATATTTTGTCCATATTGTGGCAAATCTTTGCCTGAGATATCATTAAGAATAGTTTTTCCCTGCAGTGTTCGTATTTTACTTATATTTGCATGTGGTACATACGCCCATTCTACTTTGCACCAGTTTAGTCTCAATGCTCAGATTTGAGTACTTTAATCCATGCCATATGCACTTTTTCATGCACTATGTCGACCTAATGTACACTGTTCTGCCAATCTGCCCCATGTGCACTATTTGCACTTTGCATTTAAAGACACATAATAGGCAGAAGGAAACCCTACAAGGAAGTGGTCACTGGTTAATTACTGGTTAAGATTTCTGGTTAAGATATTGGTCTTCTGATCAAAAGTTGAGGAACTCAAATCTCAGCAACAGCAAGATGAATTTTGGGCTCTTGAGCAAGGCCCTTAACCCTTTAACTGCGCCAAATGATGTTTTTTGTACTCCTAAATTGAGCTGGATACGTTTTTCTGCCTTAAATAAAATACCTTGAATAAAACGGATTATCTGGGTTTTTTCTTTTTTATTTAGTCAAATTCCAGTGGTATCCATGAACATAAATACTGCTATTAGCAGTGTTGGGCAGTAACGCGTTACCAGTAACGCTTTTGACAGTAACTAATACTGTAACGCGTTACTTTTAAAAATAAAGTAACTTCGTTACCGTATGGTGCGTTACCCGTTACTTTTTAAAATGAATGAATTTCGGTTGAAGTGTAGCCTACAGTCTAACCTGCTTACAGCAGCGACGCATTGTAGGATTGGTGGATGAACCACAGTATACACGAAGAAGACACACTGTGGGCGTGTCTCTGTTTATTCAGGTCTGTGCGGCAGTAATGGCGAGTCGAGGCGAGAGCAAGACGAGTTTCTCAAAGTGGAAATATGCTCATTATTTCATTTTAGTTGAGCATAAAGACAAAAACGTTTTAGTCAAATGTAAGCTGTGTCTTTCTGGTTTGAAGGTCGTATCTACTGCGCTAAACAGCAACTCCAATCTGTCGAAGCTCCTCCAGAAACTCCATGCCTGAGGAGCTAGTAGCTAGAAGCTAACCCGGTGTTCTGTTCTACATTGTTGATAGTTTTCATACTTCAGCTGTGAAAGGAACATTTTTAAGAGCTCAACACAACAGCTTTTATGATGCAGAAGCCACTTTAGTTTTTGATTCTGAATATATTATTCAGCTTGTTTTGTTATTTATTCCAGAAATCCTTGTTATATATACAGTTTGTGCTGGTCTGACTTAAATAAAATAGTGTTTAAAAATTACTTTGTGTTTAAGTCAGTTTTGTTTGTAGACCATAACGCATAAAAGGGCATTAATGGGAACATTAAAGAAGGTTCTTTAAAAAAGTAACTAAAAAGTTACTTTTAACAGTAACGCATTACTTTTTGGTGTAAGTAATCAACAAAGTAATTGAGTTACTTTTTGAATGAAGTAACGAGTAACTGTAACTAGTTACTATTTTTTAGTAACTAGCACAACACTGGCTATAAGGATATTTTAAAAAGTATAGTCATCTCTGTATGCTATGTATTTGTGTCTCCTTTATTCTGAAGTCACTGCACACCAGATATATTTGGGTAAAAGGGCTATTAATAGAGCATCCTGTCCCAAAGACCTATAGTGTTCAATGTCATGGCATTTAACCCGTTTTGACGAGTGCTCTGCATTCTGTGTTTTTGTTTTCTCCCTTGTGTTTAAAATCTAGTTAACTTTTGGTTTCATTTTTAAGTGAAAATACACCAAATAAAAATTTCTAAGTGAAAATACACCAAATGAGGCTACAACATGGTGAACACCCCAAGCTTTCCTCAGATGCATGTTTAACATGCAGTAGATCTTTTCTACCACATTAGTGACATTGATCATACTTAATAATATTCTGCTGCAAACCAACTTTTTTTTAGTTTTTTTTAATCTGTATTTTTTACATGAATTATTGCACTTAACTATATTGTTACTGAGTCTAAATAAGTAATTAAATGTATATATATATATATATATATATATATATATATATATATATATATATATATATATATATATATACACACACACATTTTATTACTTATTTAGACTCTGTAACAATATAGTTAAGTGCAATATTACTTCCACCTTGATTAGAAACCGCATGCATGAAGAAGCATCTCACTACAGTGCAGATAACAACATAATAACAAAAAGCATAAGCTTCAGAAGCAAAAGAGATCCTTAACAACTAGTCTCTTTACTAAACTGAAATTGAAAATGCAATGCCATTCCTTGAAATATCCCCTGACAGCCTTGTAAAATACTTAAATTTTAAGTTCTTTATTGATGTTTCTTTTGATAAATTTTAATGGAAGTAGGTTGTTCTAAAGTGATTTTTTGCCTACGATACATGACCGGAAAAGGAGGTGCATGTGAATCACACATTTTTCCCCAAAATATAGTATTTTTTATTTGTCTTATTATAAATAAATAAAAAAATATACATATATCTACATAGAATATGAAATATGGAAAATGTTTGTAAAAGTAAAGAACTGCTCATAAAACAGAAATATATTCCTAGTCAATCTGACTAATACAGTAGACTCCAGTAAATGAGGGGGAGAGATAGAAAGAAAAAAAAAAAAAGAAAAAAAGTTATAATAATATATAGATAGCTATAAATGTTATGTAATAAAATGGAAATGTTTAAGTATTAAACATTAAATGGGTTCAAGAAAGCAAGTAATTTCAGCAAAATTGTAAGATTCTGAATAAAGACTCCAAAAAAGACTGCTGCAACTTTTCAAGGTATTTACCATCAAGAGAGGAGAGAAACAAAAAGCAAAACTGTCCTAGATAGAAAAGGGACCCAGATATAGACAGCAAATGGTGACAAGAAAATCTGTTGAAGTATACATTCATACGATAATTAAGCAGAAAAGTTGCTAAACCAAAGTGTTAAGAGTTAATACCACATATGTAACATTACACTATGTGAAGCGGTTACCACAGAGCTGAGCTTACTAATATAAACCCAGCCGTCTAATTTCCTTCGAGTTAATAAGATAAAGATGCACTGCCCTGAAAAACCTATGAAGAATTAAGACTTCAGAAGTGTTGCTTGTTTTTTTTTTGTTTGTTTTTTTTAGAGAAAAGAAAGTGCGAAAGAAAGACAAAAGAGAGACAAAAGAGAGAGAAAAAAGTGCCGGTTTAGCTCAAGTTACCTTTTAGGTTCTTCAAAGTTATCCTCGATTTGAGGGTCAGTCAAAGTCGTCCCTGAAAGCAGAAAGTTCAGTTTGTGAAGCACAGCACACAATCACCGCGGGACAGAATGAGCATTCCTTCTGAGACACACAACAAAACTGGCAAGACCTGAATGGCAGAACAGAAATTTGACAACACAAGCATGAGCGCGCCCGCTCCGTCTTAGCCTCTCCCCCTGGCGCGCACACACACACACACACACACACACACACCACACACATTTCTTCAGAAAGAGAAACATAAAAACGCATAATATGCACAGTCATTGTTGCTGCCTCTGAAATCCCAGTCACTGAACACTTGTGGTGCAACATCGGTTATGCATTTGTCTTATCGCTTCCTCTTGAACCAGAGCGGATATGTGGTCTGACTGCAAGAGCAAACTTTGCTCAAATGGGTCACATGGCCTACACTCCCCTGCCAAACCAATTTACCTTCTCTATAATAACTCAATCTGTGCAAACTGCAAAGAGATTCCACTTCCTGTTTTGAAAATACACGCAATCCCAATCATCACACCTAAACAAATCGATGCAAACAGGATTGGAGCGATTCAAATTGTTTATTTGTGTTACTTCATAACCACTTGTGACAGAGTCAGAAAAGATCTACATGCCTACAGTGGATATATGTCTACACCAATCTCACAAAGCAACAAGGGGTTTGTGAAGTCAAAAAAATATTTAAATAAAGTAAAATTATGTAAAAAAAAAAAAGATCCTGATGACAACCACAAACATTGTAAAGGGGGAAAAACCTGGGTGCTTTCATGTATGAGACTCGAGGTAGAAGGTGGCCGAAGTTCTGTCGCTCCTGCGATACCCGGGAACATAACCTGACCTTAATGATGACCTTTTTAGTTTTGTATATGTACTATTAGTACTTTGCAATCGAACCCAAATTTGAGAATCAATTTGCATAAACGTGCTTCAACTAATTATTCCTTTATTATGTTAATACTTTCCAAACAGGTTATTGCACTTATTTCTCATTAGTATTCACTTTCAAAATGAAAGGTTCTGAAATGATGTATTTGTTTTGTTTCTACATAGTAAAAACCCGGCAATTTTCTATTTTGTTTTAATTATTTTTACTCTAAACAAAATGTCATTTTTACACGCTTTGATGTTTCAGCACTTCTCGCACACACACACACACACACACACACACACACACACACACACACACACACACACACACACACACACACACACACACACACTACAGCCAAATACTGACAATTTAACACATGGACATTCATATTAAATTCTAATGGCTTCTCAGATAACATTTATTATAGAATACGGATTTTGGGATAACTTTTATGGGTGTACAAGCTTTGGCACAGAGCCCTATACACAATAAATATTTTAATATAATATAACAAACAACTAAAAGTTTTGTTTTTACTTAGTCAACAACAAAAAAAAACGGGCCAAATTTTTTCTGTAGTTATTCATTATATATACACATACATATATAAGAACCGTATGTATGTATGTATGTGTGTGTGTGTGTGTGTGTGTGTGTGTGTGTGTGTGTGTGTAACTTATGTGTGATCAAGTGTGTAGCAGGTCATTAGTCCCTGGCTGACTTTTATATGGTGATTTGCTTTAACACAAAACATTTATTGTGTGCAGAGCTCTGTTCCAAACCTAACTATAAAACTATAGTTTAATAGTTTATAGCTAACAAACTATAGTTTGTTAACTATAAAATTAAACAAACAACTAAATATTAGTAAACTACTGTGGGTTATATTGCTTCAGTTATTTATTTGGGGTCTAAACAAAATCCACTTTACACATTCTTCTGGTGGTGTCTCAAAAACCCGATGAATGAAACATGATTTTGCGTGTCTGGTTTCTTTGCAGTTTTCTTCTTGACCTGTTAATGCATGACTGAAATGTGACTCATACAGAAATGTAGTGCATTTGTCCTGCCTGTACACCTGGTACGTTCTAGAAGCTACTGTGAATAAACTTGAATGTACAAGTAATTTAATTATTACATTCCTTTGTCAGGAAAACAAAAATGTTATTATAGTTACATTTTTTTGTTGCAACTGACTATTATGTAATACCAACTTACTATTAGTATTATGATGACTTATGTCTATTTGGAGGAGTAAATATTTTATTTCTTTCTAAACAAAGGTTTTAGTTTTTTATGAGAGATATCTTATACTATTTATTCAGTACAAACCTGAATATTATAAATGCACAAAAAACACAGAAGAAAAAGTGGAAGAATACTAAAGTAAATGTAACTCACCTGATGGTTCCTCCTGCTTTGTGTCTTCTGCTTTCTGCTATTAAGAATATGAACAATTCGATAGTTACTCAATAGGCACACCTTTAAAGTAGACCATTTGTAAATTGATTTAGCTGACTTTTATGACTGATAGATAGATAGATAGATAGATAGATAGATAGATAGATAGATAGATAGATAGATAGATAGATAGATAGATAGATAGATAGATAGATAGATAGATAGATAGATAGATAGATAGATAAGGGGATTTGAGAACAAAAATAAAATGTCTTTAATCAACTGGCATTAACACCAGTTGATCAGATTTTTTTTTTATTATTATTATTATTATTATTATTCTTTGAAAAGGCTGCAGACACCAAGATTGTAACACTTTGGCTAAAGAATTCTCACTCTTTTACATTCCTCACTGCAGGGGAAAAAATTTAAAGTTTTTGTCGAATATTAATGACTGTCATAAAGTCTTGGTTGATCTATGCTAGACTGTCCCAGTAAAATAAAGGTTATGGACCAAAACATTTACCTTTAGCAAAGCCCAAATAGGAAATATTGTGATCACAATGTCCAATAGTTCATCATGAACATGAACATTGAGTAATTTAAGCTCTCAGCTTTATATGTGGGAATTTATGGGTAATTTTAGATTGCCAGTTAATCCAACAGGCTAAACTTGGGTTAAAATATTTGCCGAATTGAACAGAAAAACCTCCAGAGAAAAGGGAAGTAGTGGTGCAGCAGAAACCAAAAAACCTGTTCCAGCATGGCAGTGTCCCTGTGCACAAAGTGAGCTCCATGATGATTATGGTTTACATGCTTTGGAGAGGAAGATCTTGAGTGGTCTGCTATAAAGCTCTGATCTCATCCCTACTGAACACCTTTGGGATGAATTGGAACGCTGACTGCACCCCAGACCTCCTCACCTCACCTACATCAGTACCTGCCTTTCATAATAATATCTAGAAGCACACTCCAATATCTAGTGGAACATCTTCCCAGAAGAATAGAGGGAATTATAAGAGCAAATGGAGACTAAATGTAGAATGCAGTGCGGAAAAATCACATGACCCAATACTTTTATAAATATTTATTGATTTTTGAAGATTTATATTAAAGTTGCTTTCCGCTAATGATTTCTAGTTACCGACAGTGAGGAAAATAATTGAATAATATATTTTTGTCCTCTTACCTTATTCTCTGCAGAATCAGAGTTATGGGCTGCCTCTGGAGCTTTATCTGGATCAACATGTTGGGACGTGGGATCGATTCCACATGATGTCTCGGGTCTACCAGAAATCAAACATTATTCAGACACAAATAAATGCATTTCTTACTGTATATTAAAAATTAAACAAAATAATACCTTTTACTGGATCCTTTCTTAGCCTCCGTTTTCTTCTGTTTTCCTTCAGCTTGAAAAAAAATGTAAAATAATACATTTAAAGAGAATAAAATGATTCTGCATATTTTCTTCGTTTATTATGCGTTTCATTATTACTACTTAATTATTATTGTAGTTATGGAGTTTATGCTTAACTTCAGGGAAGGTTTTAAATATCTGCCCTTACTTCTACTCTCAGAAATCTCCATCATGAAGCGACTGTACTGCTGCTGAAGGTCTCTCATTCCCTCCGGATCCGCACTGCAATAGCTTTGAGCTGTAATGTTGGATTCTACTGCTTTGTCTTTAGCTCCATAAAAGAATAAGGCATCACAGAAACGATAGTGGCCCTGGAACATAGAGGACAAACGTGGAAAAATTGGCCAGGAAGGCTGAAAAGCTTTATGATCAGGGTGAAATATCTGGAGAGGTTTACCTTTGCCCAGTCACGCTGCAGTAAAATAGCTCGCTTCCCATCGGCCATTGCTTTCCTGAAAAAAAAAAAACAATTCTAAAATGTTTTTTATAAGGCGAACAATATAATACCGATAAATAACATTATTTAAATGCATTAAAAAATATTCTGTAAAACTTACAGGTATTTTTCACAACGAATAAAGCAGAGTGCTCGGTTGCCATACAATATGTGGTTGTTGGGACTGAAACATAACATGCAAGATTGAAATACAGGCCATAATTTCTGCTTGTATGTATAAGTCAGAGAATTGGGGACTTACTGGTATTTAATGGCCTTCGTGTACCATTTCAATGCAACATCATACTTTCTCTTCTGAAATTGATCGTTCCCTTTGTTTTTCATTTCTTCACTTTTCTGCAGAAACGAACGGAGAGCGAAGGATGTGTAGCTAAACGTAGTTAAGACTCAGCAAGTAAACAGATTCTTACGCTGCTGAATTCTTACCTGTAAACACCATGGCTCTGGATCCAAAGATAGCTCCTTAAACATCCTATTTTTGCTACAAGACATAACTTGTATGAAACGAGAATCTGAGGGGAAAAAATAAAAGGCATTTTCCAGCAAAATCTCTCCCCTTTTTTTGATATGATTTTCATGGAGTTTAAAGTTGAAGATTAAAGCTTTAGCATAAAGGCCAAGCTACAGCTCGAGCGGAATGTGACAGGATTTAAGATCAAATCACAGCCTAGAGTCAAAGAGAGCAAAACTTGGTGTGTTGTCTGGAAGTTAGGGGTGGTACACTCTTTCTCCCCAATCAGTCACAGCAAAACAAGTCAAGTGTGAGCGTCTGTGAGCCATTGCTCAGGACTCACACTGAAATCATTCATTTACAGCAAATACAGTGGGATGACTTACACTCGGAAAACACAAATTCTAAAACTTGGAGGCGTATGTGCTTTGAGCCTAGTTGAAGGATTTTACGACTTAGACCTGGAGGACCAGATTCACTTAGCCAGCTGACTGCCCTCATAAGACCATCATCCTCCTATGGAAAGAAAGAGAAAGAGGTATTTTTTTATAATATATATATATATATATATATATATATATATATATATATATATATATATATATATATACACACACACACACACACATATATACATACATATACATACACACATATACACACACACACACACACACACACACAACAGGGGGGGTAACGGTACACGTATCGAAATTTTTGGGTGCAGGGTTTTCGCTATGTAATGTTTTTACATGCGGAACATATTTAAATCTGAGTTCACTCAAGAACGTATTGAGTGGCAAACCGCAAGTTTGTTTAGTTTCCGCCTTCATGCTTTGAGAGCATTTTATTATTATTATTAAACCTGAAAACATGCACAACAATGCCAGAGGTATCAAACAAAAAGAAACTAGAGTTAGCGCAGTGTCACTGTGGCTACTCGCTCCGTACCAGAAATAAGATTTGTTTTGTGCATGTATGAAAAATGCTAAAGAATCCTAGCATCAGCCGCTAACCGTTTCCTAGTTACATGGATTCTTTAGCGTTTTATATCCAGCTTCAAGAATTTCTCTTAAATTAATAAAATAAAAATAAAAAGTGTATGTGCATTTATTTTATATATATATATATATATATATATATATATATATATATATATATATATATATATATATATATATATATATATACATACATATACATACACACATATACACACACACACACACACACACACACACAATAGGGGGTAACGGTACACGTATCGAAATTTTTGGGTGCAGGGTTTTCGCTATGTAATGTTTTTACATGCGGAACATATTTCAAATCTGAGTTCACTCAAGAACGTATTGAGTGGCAAACCGCAAGTTTGTTTAGTTTCCGCCTTCATGCTTTGAGAGCATTTTATTATTATTATTAAACCTGAAAACATGCACAACAATGCCAGAGGTATCAAACAAAAAGAAACTAGAGTTAGCGCAGTGTCACTGTGGCTACTCGCTCCGTACCAGAAATAAGATTTGTTTTGTGCATGTATGAAAAATGCTAAAGAATCCTAGCATCAGCCGCTAACCGTTTCCTAGTTACATGGATTCTTTAGCGTTTTATATCCAGCTTCAAGAATTTCTCTTAAATTAATAAAATAAAAATAAAAAGTGTATGTGCATTTATTTTATATATATATATATATATATATATATATATATATATATATATATATATATATATATATATCACATATACATACATACATATACATACACATATACACACACACACACACACACACACACACACAATAGGGGGTAACGGTACACGTGTCGAAATTTTTGGGTGCAGGGTTTTCGCTATGTAATGTTTTTTACATGCGGAACATATTTAAAATCTGAGTTCACTCAAGAACGTATTGAGTGGCAAACCGCAAGTTTGTTTAGTTTCCGCCTTCATGCTTTGAGAGCATTTTATTATTATTATTAAACCTGAAAACATGCACAACAATGCCAGAGGTATCAAACAAAAAGAAACTAGAGTTAGCGCAGTGTCACTGTGGCTACTCGCTCCGTACCAGAAATAAGATTTGTTTTGTGCATGTATGAAAAATGCTAAAGAATCCTAGCATCAGCCGCTAACCGTTTCCTAGTTACATGGATTCTTTAGCGTTTTATATCCAGCTTCAAGAATTTCTCTTAAATTAATAAAATAAAAATAAAAAGTGTATGTGCATTTATTTTATATATATATATATATATATATATATATATATATATATATATATATATATATATATATATATATATACATACATACATACATATACACACACACTTTTTTTTAAGCCAAGGTTTCTACAAAATCACTCCAGAAGTAACGAGCATCTTCTTATTAACATACATAAAGACAAATGAATCGTCCTATAAAAGTGAGGCTATAATCTTTCAAAAAGCTGAAGGACTTACCATTCTCAGAGACATGCTTATCATTATCAACTCTCTTGCTCTCCTCTCAGGATCAGTGCCTGCCAGCTATAAAGACAAATAAAAATACTAGATACAGACACTGCATGGACACCTTCATGAGATGTGTTATAAAACATTTTCAAACCATACAAAAGGCAAAAACCTCAATACATACGCTTTTTTCCACAGTGTCAAGGATGAGCTCCAAGATTTCGATTTTTTGCAGCTTTTTCAAACTCAAATCATTTGAAACACTATAAATGAAAGAAAATTAAAGGTTGTATCAAAGATTAAGGCCTTATATAATATATATATATATATATATATATATATATATATATATATATATATATATATATATATATATATATATATATATATATATATTACATGCTTACAGAGGTACATATTTATCTTCCTTTTGTTTAAACGCAACAAACGAGGTCATTTAACATATTTGCTTTGACCAAACAAATATCAATTTACAGTTGTTAAATTTTATTTTCATTGAAAAAAACCCTTAGCATAAATAACAGCTTTACACATGCTCGACATGCAGTCAATTCGATTCAGCCAAACATTCGGCTGAAATGCTTTGCCATGCTTTTTGTAAAACTTGCCAAAGATGTTCTTCTCTACTTAGAGATTTGTTTCTGACCTTGCGATTCAGTTCATCCCAGAGCAGTTCAACAGGGTTTAGGTGCGGTGACTGGGCAGGCCACTCTATGATAGACAACACTCCAGCTGACTGATTGCTCTGTAAATAACACTTGGACGTACACTTGAGTTTATTGTTTAGTCGTATGGTAAAGTTGGTTCTGATTGGTGGGTGGGTGCATCTGTAGGTCACTTTATTCATCCCAATGGAAATTTTACAAGTATAGAATGGTAGCCATGTTGGTTCAGGTTTATTTTCACCTAGAATAAGTCTCCAGCCTTCCCTGCTTTAAAACCCCAAACCCTTAAGCTTCCACCTCCATGTTTGACTGTGGGAGTGAGGTATTCTGCTGAAATCCTCTCCCCTGTTCTTTGTCTCACATAAGTTCTTCTGTTAGAGCCAAAAATGTCGACTTGGACTCATCCGTCTACTGAACTTTCTTGCTGTCATTCAATGTCCAATTCTTGTGTGTTTTTGCCTTTGACCTAGGTTTGTTGCATATAAACAAAACGAACATTCTTGTGTCTCAAAACAATAAAAGACTAAGTGTTTCCAAACAGTTGATACACACACAAAAAAAAAACCAATAGGAAAAAGTTCAGTTAATTTGAGTGTGATTAATGCAAAGACTGTTGAATGTCCTCTCCATTTTTTTTTCTAGGGCAACAAAAACAATACAGAGTTTATGAATGCAACACATAACACGTGATAGACTTGATTCTCACCATAATTTACTTTTGGAAAGTTTTTCTTGTGAGCGAATCGTTAACAATATTTATTTATTTGACCCTCATAAAATCTTTTTTTTTTAAAGTTCAATTTATTAATTGCAGTATAAGTACTTTTACTTGCTCTCAAATTCTAGTGTGTTCTGTGGTGGCTGTGGCATTGAGAAAGACTTGTTTTTAAAAAAAATTATTGTGGAAAAATAAGCAAAAAAATAGCACATTTTTTAATCAACCTTTTGCCCTCAAGCATTTTTTTTATTTATTTATTTTTTGTATTATTATTTATTTATTTTACAGCTTTTGAGGTGTCCCTTGACCATTTCAGTAGTGTGTATTGATCAATATTTATAGCTTTGTCAAGCAACACTGGAATGCGCAATTATCAACAATTATCACAACTAATTATCCAAAACGATTAGACAAACTTGGATTTGCTATTTGATCTCGGATGAAGTAAGTGACGTACAAAAAACAGACCCCTGGTCACCATAAATGACGGTAGCGTCCGATTCACAGAATCAGCATCCACATTAAACCGCTCAGTGAGCCGTCGTGCCCTGTAGATGGAGACCTGATCATCCAGTAGTCTCCACTTCCATTAGCTTTCTATTAGATTATGTTTCATCAAAGAATAGGGATAAAGAAGAGCAAAAACGAAGACACCTCTTTCTAAAGGGACAAGTGGATGCAAACTATGGCGTCGAAATGCAAAGTGTTCCACAAAGCACAAACAGATCTGCTGATGGAAATTTTCAGTCCTCTGTATACAAATGTGTTAGTATTAAGACGGGCCTCACACTAGTTCTCCTAACACACATTCCTATGTTGTCTGTGCAGTGTCTTATAGGAATGTCTTTGTCTGAACTCACGCATCTCTGGAAACTACGTCTTATTACCCAATCAGGAACAGTTTTAACTCCGGTTTAGTCCAGAGAATTTATACTTGTCAGTTTCCCGCATTAAACCGAAAAAGAATGTATGTGTCACTCTGTGTGCTTTGGGATTCTTCCCTGAGCAGAAAAAGAAATCATGATCGCATCGTAGATCGCATAGAAAGCCTCTCCTACACCTCTAAAACTATTTTTTTTGTTTGGACACGATAAAAATCGAACAAAGTGTTTTTCACTTGCATTGAAACCTCTTCATTTAGACTGTTTAAGGAAAAGCCACGATCACCATGTCACAAAACATTCAAACGTATAATTAGCTTTTATAATGATTCAGATTTGGCAGGAATTTTGTTATAATACAATGTTTGTTTTTTTTGCAATTCTATTTAAGCCTTAAATAGATTTGCATCACTTTCTGACTACCTGCATACACAGATGTCTTTTGTAAACCAATTCAATTGTATAATTTGTATAAAGCAGTTGTTAAATATAAAAGAAACAGTACTGAATGTGTTAAAGGGAAGTTCATAATGAGCATCCTGGTCTTTATCATACAAAATGGAAGAGATTGAGATTTGACTATCGAACCCCAGGGCTATTGATTTCCCTTGTTTCCTTCTTTTAGCTCAATACCACCTTTATTTTTCAAGCCCTTACTTATTATGTACATTACCTGCTTGTTTATTCTTATTTATTATATCTCACAGCACAATTTAGGTGCCTTTCTTCATTATTAAAACACCCAAAAATTGTTTTTTATTGAAATGTTGTGTAATATACTGTTGAAATCTACAATAAGGAAAGTTGATACAAAGAATTGAGACACACCTGTATATTAACATCAGCCTGTACGAATTAAGGATTAGTGAAATGCTTTTTTCAAAAAGAGTATTGCTCAATAAGAATGTGATGGGTGTTGTTACAGTGGTGACTCCTCCATTTCCAATTTCATGAATTTGCAGAAATTGCATGACTCATGAAATATTCAAAACATTTTTCGTGCGTATATCGCACAAACAAAACTCACTTGGAATCCAAGAAGCCCATATCTACAGCCCAGGCTGTAGTGCTGTGATTATCCTGTTGCCGGTACAAAATGTGCCACCAGAACATCGAGATATGCATCAAGTGTCCCGCCTCTCTTCTCAGCTCAGGTTTTATTCGACTCCATCTCTCGTACATATCGTCTAGACAATTCAAAGGAAACGTTTGCTTTTAAATCCAAAAGCATTTCAGCTTTTCCAAGCAAAGCAAACAGCTGCTGTGAAATGGTGATATCTTACCAGATTGGTCCATGTGGATCAACGGAAACATTCCATGATTAACCTACATGGTGAATAGATTAATCACGAGGACATCATTATTTCTAGTACATGTAATAATACAGTATATTAATAGATCTTTTGATCCCAACATACGATTGTAGTCTTGTGTCGAACCACATCCGGTCCCTCCTCAAAGTCAGAGTCTTCAGATTCAAACATCTCGAGTCTTAAATAGAACAGATCAATACAAATATTTATATAAAGCCTAAAGGCAATCTGTATGAGAAAAGAACGATATCGTGTTACCCTTTTCAGACAGAGATTGTACCTTGGAATCATCGCTAAGTCAAATAGGACCTCTTTGATTGCAATGTCTTCTTTAAAAAGTCAACCACATTTAAATCCTTTCTAGGAGAGGTGTTGACATATTTGGAAAAGGCATATTGACCTCATATTGAGTCATGCACACCAGGAAGGGTATAATAACCTCGCCCTTCAAGGATAATTCAGAAGATAATATGCTGTTAAAAACAAGCGAGGGTGGACATTCATCCTGCCAAACCTAAAATCTACAGAAACCATGTGGGGGTTTTTTAATGCATTGTGTATTACAGTCGCTTAGTCCCAAATCAAGCACTACATCTAAAAACGCCCACACACACACACACACACACACACACACACACACACACACACACAGTCTTTTACTGATAACTATTTAAATGTAACGTCTCTCATGTCCCTACATTCTTAAAGACTAGTAAACATGCAATGCTATAGTAAGGAAGTGCTAGTCACTTCCTGTAGTTCTCATGTGAGTGCAGCAGCTCTTATGGTTTGTACTTTAAAATGTTTTTTTTTTACCTAGGCCATTATCCAAAACGTAACCAAGATCTAAGATGAATATTAGATAGAATTCAGGCAGAAAGTCGAATAATCGAGTTCCTCTGGACATTATAAGAAAGAAAAAGTGCTACATGCAGGAACTACAATGGATCCAGGTTTAGACTGAGCTAACGTCTACAACAGCTCGGCCCCAGCCTGCTCTTATACTCAGACATGATAAAGAACACAATATACACAACTTAAATGATCCCATAAAAACGATCATGATCAATTAAATCACACACGTAGAAAAACTCATGTCACCAACCTTTCGATCGCTCTTCAGGGCTGTAAGATTTCCATCAACATAAAGCCTCGTACGTCTCTCTAGTCTCCCAATAAACGCCTAAAACATAAACAGGACAGCGGCGCCGCCTACTGGCCGTCCATTTATCACAGTTATGGAGGGAAACGAAACAATCTGAGAGTCGACTCCCAAAAAAAAGCGATTCTGCTCTGTAAACGTGACTCTCACAACACTAACAAGTAAACAATTTCAATTCATGAAACAAAATTATTTCGAAAGTTCTATCGAGTACGAGAAAAAGAGTTGTAATGCGGATCCAAACCAGTAGATGGCAGTCATCAGCACTGAAACACTAAAAAAAAACAGGCAAGTGAATAGACGTCAGTTGAGAAAGGGAAGTGCTGCCTTTTTGTATTTCGTCATCAAAAAATGTTTTGTATTTCATAATAAATAAATAATATTTCTGGTGGCATACAGTGAGTTAAAATGTGACTAAAGTTCAAGAGCTACTAATCTAGTAATAAAGCAGCATTTTTTTTTTACTACAGGTAGATCTATTGCTGAAATGTGAATTAGATTAGTGGATCTGCCTTCCAGGTTACAGTCCTACAGTTTGGTGTTCATCATGGTGGAGAATTCTCCTTCACCTCTGCCTGAGAGGGCGATCTATGGATTTGTCCTATTTCTGGGATCCCAGTTTGCTTTCTGTAAGCATTTAACGAACCACAAACATGCAAAACACTCGAAATATTATTTATCTGAAGCTTTCTACATACATTCATTTGCCTTGTGTTTGTTTTTCTGTTGGTCAGTGTATTATTTAGTCTGGGCTTATGTTCCTGAGACCTGGCTACATGCTGTTGGATTAACCTACTGGCCCCAGAAGTATGTAAACCATGTCATTGATAACCTTAAATGAATGATAGAAATAGTCTTTTGTTCCTTAATGAAATCTGAGTATTATAATCCTCATGTATTGTCATCAGAGGTGCTGCTGGACTTTGGACAAAAGATTAAATTGGACCTATTGTCTTTTATCTACAGTCCTTTTTTTGTCTTAGGAGGTACATACACTTATTAGGTATGTTCCAATTAAATACCCGAATAAAAAGGTTACTTCTTTTTGCTTTTTCAGTATTTGTAGGCATCATGAACATTTCCTGTGTGAGTGTCTGCAAAGGAGAGAGAGAAAGAGAGAGAGATCAGTAGATTTCTCCAAATCGAATCTATCGCAACATGGATAAGATATATCGCATTGGTCAACACTAATAGATTTATTGCTCTTATAATAGCACGTCACTGCAGTATGAGATTGGACACTGTTCATCAATATTGTGAAAACATAGATAGACAGACAGACACACACACACACACACACCAGCCCAGTCTCACAACATTTCGTCATATAGTCACGCAATATGATCTATTGATTCATGTTCATAGACACGAATTTGACTCTTTTTTTCTTGTCACTGAGGACAACTTTCTTTGTAATGTATTTCCATCGGAAGTATTTTTGGTGTTACTGTATACCAGAGATGCTGTATTTTTTTTGTTGTTGTTTGTTATTGATTTTTTTTTACCTTCAAGTAGTATTATTCAACATTTAAGCAAGAGATTTCATCCTTGTTTTTATTGCCTTATTTTCGGTGAGCTACTCTAAACCATAGTCTGCGGTTCCTTCCAGTCAAAATACAGTAAATATATTATCCTGGTTAATTTAGGAGACTGCATTAATAAGAGACAAACACATTTATTAAAATATAACCCTAACCGTATATTTTCTGCCTTATTCTCTGATTAAATGGGGAAAAATCATTATATCACGAAATGCTGTGAGACTGTGTTGATAATACAGGTACACCGCAAAGAGATGCAGTCTACCAGAAGTGCAAATAGCAACATTGTGCAGATCTGAATATATGTACAACAAGTAAATCTAACAGCTATGGGCAGTGAAAATGTGCAAAAGCTGTTCCAGATTTAGAAACATAAAAATCGACTGTGTTCTTATTGCCTTCACAGCAGCTGTGTCCATGGCTGATCATCTGTAATCACATACGCTATTATTGAGAGGCAGCACATTTATACACAGCACAATCCTGGGATAGTTGTAGTAACTCAGCTTTGAAAGCGATTGGCAGCAAATGAGTGTATTTAAGGCAAAACTAGACAGACGTGCTAAAATCCCTCTGTTTTCCACAGATACTGGGCTCTCGCCTTGCCGGTTTATCTGCTTGTCACTATTGCCATGTGTTTTGTGGTGCTGTTTGGAGTCAATATGATCAACACAGCTCCTCTGTGTTCGGTGGACAACGTCACAGGTAAAAAGCCATGTCTCTATTTGATAATCTGTATTCTTGTGTCGTAATGATTGGTGCTGCACTGGCTGTGGGGTTTAGACTCCATGTTTAGGACCTGTTTACATATACAGTATAAAATGTGACTTAAAATATGTCAGTATGTTGGTCACATATATAAAAAAGCAGTTTAATTATTGGTCTCTTTGCTTTGTTAATGTAATAACTTGTGTGTCTTTATTTCTGCTTTCCTGTGCATTTGTGTTGTGCTTGACTTTTCTAGACATTGTATCTATCTGGCAACAACACCACACTTAATAGAACCTCCGAATTAACCGGAATGCTACATTGCATTGCGAGATGAATCACTATATTTAATAGTAATTTTGTAACGTCTTCTGTTAAAAAGGTCACATGCAGTACCCAAGTTCTACAGCATAATATTTTACACCATAACAACAACCTTTGCCATAGAACACACCTATACAGCTCAATTGCACAGTGTCACACTGGCATTTTTGGATTTGTGCTTAGTCATTTACATTTATGACATTTAGCAGACTCCCTTATCCAGGGCAAAGTGCTTTGAGTCACTATCAATGAATAAATCAACATTGGTTTTCTGTGTTGCAAACTTAGGATACCATCATCCTAAACTGTTTCAGGAAGAGGTTTGAAAATCGTTGAAAGATAGGTAGTGACTCAGCTAGACATCATGGGGAAGTTCATTCCACTGCCTCATTGACAAAAACAACAACAAAATTTGCTTTATTATAATTTATTCTAAACTTAGTGAATATCGCAGCATCATGCCAAGATAATCAAATCGTTGTAGTACACAAGATTACATCGTCTAAGACTTGCGGTTAGTCTTGGTTACTCTAGGATACAATAATCCAAAAAGGTAAATGATTAGCTAAAAAAGTTGGGTATTATCAGTAAGGCAAAGAGGTAGAGAAGAAATAAGAATACCAGAAGAAAACAAGAGAAAGAGGTTGAAGGTAAGCCCTTAGCATGAGTTCAAAAATATCTTCAAGAGTATAACAGAAGTCCAGTGGGGTTTTTTTCTTACTGCAACTAAGCAGCTCATCGACCTGAATAACACGAAAGGAAGAAAACGAGAAAGAATCAAGCATGCCAGCTTACTTGCAACTTCCAAAGATGCATCGTGACTAATTGCTTTTCCCAGGTAGTTCCTGGCTACATACACTTAGATGCCTTTGTCTGGCTTGCTCTGTCGTTCATGCACAATTCTAAGGATTAAAAGTGACCCTGTAGGGAGCAGCATGTGGTGTGAGTAAGGAGTACCAAGAAAATTGTGTCTTGCATACAGTTAAGCATGGTGGTGGTAGCATCATGGTCTGGGGCTGCATGAGTGCTGCTGGTATAGGGGAGCTGCGGTTCATTGAGGGACACATGGGTTCCAACATTTTGAAGCAGAACGTGATGCCCTTTCTTTAGAAACTGGGCGGAACAGAAGTTTTGAAACATAATAACGACCCCGAACACATTGCCAAGATGACAACTGCTTTGCTAAGGAAGGTGAAGGTGATGGAGTGGCCAAGTATGTCTAAAGACCTGAACCCTATTGAGCACCTGTGGGGCATCCTCAAGTGGAAGTGGAGAGGCGCCTTTTGTCTAACATCCAGCAGCCACATGCTCACTCAAAATATTAACAATAATAAAACACTTTGGACACAGTTGTAACAACTTCACTTAGGGTGTACTCACTTTTGTTGCCAGTTATTTGGAAAAGAATGGCTGTATGTTGAGTTATTTTGTAGGGGGCATTAAATCTGTTATGTTATACAAGCTGCACACTGTAAACGTGGATAAGGAAAAAGGAAACATGGATATAGTTTAGAGAATTGTCCCTTGTGAAGATATACTAACATGGTTGCTGAAATGCGAGGGATGTACTCACTTTTGCGAGATACCTTAAATATATATTAATTGTAATGCCACAAATGTTATTAATGACTATTACACTACGTTATGTGTAGGAGTTTGTCCATAGTGGTCACAGGTACTTAAACATGGACATAATAGAGAGTATTACACTTTATTTCAATAGAGCACAATTATTATTATTATTATTATTACAATTATTATGAAGTATTATATATAATATATAATTAATAATTTTTGTAAATAATTAATACAAAAAAGTATTATTGCACTTTTTTTTATGTATAACTTTTTACAGTTGTACATATTTCACACTGTATATTTATATAGCCCATATTTCTCTACATATACATATACTGTGACATTTTACACATCTTGTGCGCACGAGCGTGTGTGTGTATATGAGCGGTAAGTATACTTCAAGGCTCTTCTCTGTTCTGGCACTGAGGTGGTGGAATGAACTTCCCCTAGAGGTCCCTATAGAGTCCCTGTCTATCTTTATGCGATGGTTGAAGATCTACCTCTTCCTGAAACACTAAATTAGCACTTTCCAAGTTTGCTTTGTAGAATTCAAAAGTTATATTTATAATAAGTTTGTAATCTTGTGTACCAGTGTAGATTTATTCATTGCTAGAGACTCAAAGCACTTTTGTACTTCGCTCTGGATAAGGGCGTCTGCTAAATGCCGCAAATGAATGAATGAATGGATGGATGGATGGATGGATGGATGGATGGATGGATGGATGGATAGACAGACAGACAGACAGACAGACAGAGATAGACAGACAGATTATTAAAATTTAGAATTTGCTCATAATGGTGATGTTCTTTATAATTTATGTCAATATTCTTGTGTCTTCATCCCTGCTTTGTGGAAAATAGAATATGTCTCTCATGATGATATTAATACAGTCTGATAGTAATTATTTCCTATTTCTCTGTAGATCATTTTGCTAAGGCTCAGCTTCAGGATCCAGGCCAGAAAGAGGCCATACCTCGACTGCAAGATCTGTCGATTAGTGAAGTCAACCGTCGTTTCTACCTCACACACAAAGAACTCTAAAACCCTCAGACCCGAGCAGCACGATGCAGTGTCCTTTTGCATGATGTCTCATGTCTCCAAATTTCTGATCTGCATTGATCCATATAGATGACCATCATCCAGCATTGCTTTTCATCAGTCCTGGTTTGTGGAGTTTGCTGAGGTTTTAGATGCACCTTTTCCATCACTCACTCATGACAGGACAGACATTTGACTTTAAGGTGAACCCTCAGCGTAAGGTATGGTAAACACCTGACCCTCAGAGGTGGAGCCTAATCACAGCACTGAGCAGTGGGGAAAAGTGCTGGACAAGTACCCAGGGTGAAGGACATTTCACAGTTTGATTGAAAGCAAGTAAAAGTAGAAGTGCAAAGGCTTTTTTGTGTTACCAAAAAAAAGAAAGAAATGTATTTTATAGGTCCATTAATGTCTAATTATGTTTGCTTATTTATAGAGGTGTTATAGGAAGGGGCCAAAATTAAATTGCAATTATAAGAGATTGCAGAATGCTGTCTGGGGTTTACACACTGGGAACAATATAATTTTATTTATATTCAAAAACACATCATGTCAACTATGTACTAGTTTAGTGTATGTCTTATCCATTAGCAGCAGTAGAAAATCTTTTAATAAACTGTTGCATTAAAAGTTTTGTAGTTAGACTGATTATTGCTATGGTTCTCAGGGGTCTGTGATGTACAAGCAGATAGACTCTAAATGCATTGCTTGATCATGAGTTACTATTAACTACTATTTGGTTGTTTTGGTTCTTATTTATCCTAATTAATTGGAAATGAAAAGGGGTTAATCTAAAACTTAATATGCAGGTTTAAATGTTTTTAACATTAATCAAGCTGCAAACCTTTTCATCTGCTGTAAAATTATTAAAATGGATCCGGATGCATCAATAAAACATGATATATTTTTTAAATAAGAGCTCTTTAAAGGAATTGTGGAAGATTCTGCAATATTCTCAGATCAAACAAAAAGAAAGGGGGGGGTAAATATTTAATATTGGAGATTTGAAGAGAAATGGACAGTTAAACACAATATAGGTTTGATCAGTAATCGTTTTTATCCCTTTATAGTGTCTGGTTTAGATTTAGAAGCATCTGATTTTATTAAATATTTCTGACATTAATTTACAATTTCCTCTTACAGTTTTTCTTACATAGTGATCAAATCTCACTTAAAGTGTACTGCAAATAAAACCATGCTACTAATTATTGTTTTATTATACATGCTCAGATTTGACTTACAGAGTCACTGTAGAGGGTTTGATCTCTTGAACTCAGACTAGAAGTGAAATGGTCACTTGGCTATCTGTCCATCTCCAGGACTTCATAGAGGCTCTTCAATCAGTCTGCCCACCTCTCCTGCCCTCACCTGTCCACCCTTGTCTCGTCCTGCCTCTCTGTCCTCGTCGCTCCTGCAGACAGGTGAAGGGTCGGCGGCCGCCACCGCTGCAGATAACCCGTCATAAACAAACAGAGCTGGTGTCGAGTGGCTGGCCACTGTTTAACCCTACCGTTACCTTCTACTCAGACCTTCAGCTCTGCCCTTGTAAAGCTTATAGCTAGTATAGATTAATAATATGAAAAGTATAAGAGATCCTTTATTAGCTTCTGCTTTTTAATTATACTAATAATTTAAATTAAATTTATGAGAGGCACGAGTCATAGTTATCTAAAGCATCTGATCATGTGGCTGCAGTGAAATAATATACAGATCAGTGTCATAACGTTCATCAAAAATACAGAAAAGAAAAATCTGTGAACTTTTTAAAAAGTGTGATTTTTATTGTAGCATGGTACCAGGGATAGTTTGAATATTTGAAAAATTGTTCTCCTAGGGATTTTTACACACAACACTTTCTAGGGTTTACACAGAATGGTTTAGTTTGGTGCAAAAGGGTTTTTTTCTCTGCTGTGTGTGTGTGTGTGTGTGTGTGTGTGTGTGTGTGTAGGGGTAGCTTTTAAAACTTGTTTATATAATGTGTAAATGAAATGTGATTTACTTATATTTACCAAGAAGCTCCAATGTCAGCATCGAGCTGATATTCTCCATTTAATTTCATTTACTCATTTAAGTAAAAAAAAAAAACATTAAAACAACAAATCTAACACTGCATGGTCTGATTAAAGTCAGCAGTTACCTGAAATGTGACCTCATTTGGAAATGTAAAATAAAATATATAAACCATAAATATATTTAATAATATCCCAGTGTATAACAGTAACTACGTAGTTGTCTAACCCCTTGTGTCTTCATGCCTCATCACTGTATTCATTCACTGTATTCAAATCCTAGTCACTGCAAACGAATCTGTTGATTGAAATCATCTGTAATGTTTGAATCATACGTATGATGTGATGCAAAACGAACGCGCATGAAAAGTGTTCTGAACTTTAAAAATAAATCTTTATTCTTTACACACATAAGAACAATACAAATACTATCATGTATAACAAAATAATACAAATCAAATACTTTTATTAATACATTTAACCTAAAAAAAATAATAATTATTATAATAGCATGCACTGTACACAATTACACATGCTTGAATTTAAACCTGTTCACAATTTGAGTCCCATGGGCATTCCTGAGGAAGGTGAATGTGATGGAGTACGTTTTCGTCTTACTCGGGTTAAAGGTGTGTTTATGCTTTATTTGAGTAAACAGTATCAGCACAGCGTGTTTCCGTAACTCAGTCTCGCTGTGTATTCATGCATCATTCCTGCTTCCTGAAACCGGCTACCAGGATAACCTGTCCTTTCACAAGTCTGTTTCATCTTCATCCTCTTCAGAGCTCGAGTCATCATTATAAAAGTGTAGAGTGGCTTGAACAGGAAAGCTGGTCAGAACTTTCCTCCCCAGGTCAGACAGACAGTCCTGGATCTTAGATCTGGGCATGAACAGCCTGTTGGGTGAAGTCAAAAAGATTATTTGCATCATATTTTTGGGATGTATATTTTGTAGGTGCTGCAAAAATACAATTGTATAACCACATTAATAACTGGCTATATATTTTTTTTGCAGAAATGGTGCTAATATTGTAAATTACTCGACATATACAGGGAAAAACGAACCTCACTGGATGATGAAAGCCTTGCATGGCAGACACTTGACTGGATCCAGTAGCTTTCTATTATATAAATAAAAAAAAATTAAAAAAAGCATTACAGAGCTGACACATCTTCAACTTCATCATATGACATATGATTAATATGATACATTATTAACTCTGAAGATATTTTTACTTTTTTAGGCTGACTGTCTGACACATAAGTCCAGGGTCTCCATATTACAGCACATCTGTAAAGAAAAATGCAAATCAATAAGAAAAAAAAATCCATATAAGAAATGGCAAAGAAACAATAACTAACGAGTTTTACCCAGTGATGTGTGAACCAGGGACTGTCGGATGCCATCTGTCAGCTTGTGTATGTTGTACGATAGAGGCTTTTGCACCTACACCAGGAGGGAGCATCCTTGCCTATGTCGAGATCAAACTGCCGCGTGAAGGAGAAGTTCACGGCATGAAGGAGATCTTTATAAAGGGACGGGCATTCGGAGGAGAGGCGGGGTTGTCTTGATGACGTCATACACGCGTTGAAGGGAATTGTACATGGCGAATACGCACAAAAAATACAAAAATAAAAAACCATTGCAAACACACCCAAAAAAAAAAGTGGGGAAATACATTATAACTTATAATAAAGGCTACAATCTTTAACACAGTATATTATTTATATCTTCATTTTTAGGTCCTGAATGGTTACTAATACAAATATATAAAATATAATATATAAAAGTAAAAAAGTGTCTATATGTATTATATGTATAACACGTGTTATAAACGTGCTAGTGCATAATAGTTATCGATTATAAAATAAATATTTTTAGTTTGAAAAAAGCAGAGATAGTGTCATGGCTAAATATAAACATATTTAGTAAAAAATAAAATATAGTAATAATAATAATAATAATAATAATAATAATAATAACAATAATAATAATGAAGATGACCTGAAGAATAGAAAAGTTCAGAATCCAGGGTTATGATGCCAAAAATGAGGTTTTATACAGCAAATAAAGCCAGGTCACTCTATAAAAGCACCCTAAAACACATTGATAATTACATACCTGAGGTGTAAAAAGTACCTGAAAATCATACTTGAGTAAAAGTATCGATACATTACTGCAGAATTACTTACTCCATTACTAGTTAAGTCACCAATTCCAATATGACTTGAGTAAAAGTATTACAGTATTGAGAATATTGAACATAGGCTTAAAGATTCACTGGTCCTTGACGTCAAGACTCATGTTAGTGAAAAGCCAAAAACAGTTGATTTGAGAGATGTTATTTCTCAAAATACAAATCAAATTGTACACCTCAACAGTGCATTAACCAGGAACAACACAACAGCCTCTTAACATGCCAGAAGGAAACAAAGATCAAACAAGTCGATCAAAAAGAAAGTCAAAGTAGTAAAGTGATCTTTCAAAAAAGTATCTTCAATTAACACAAATGACAGATTCATGTCACAAAATAGAAAAAAAAAAACATTAGTAATAAATGGACATATAAAATTGCAATATCACAGATAAAGCTGCCATGCAAAATGTAACTAACAACTTAAATGTAGTGGAATAAAAAATATACTGAATCATAAATGTAGTTAAGTAGAGAGTAAACATTGCTTATATCTTTGATATACAGTGAAACTAGAAAAAAGCTAAAGAATTACTTAAGTAGAGTAATGAAGTACATTTCCTCAAATACTTTACACCACTGTTATATACCTTTTTCATCAAACTTTGTGCCACCTGCTTTTTTATGTGTTAACGACTTTTTCTTCTGCCACCATTTTTTCGAGAGTTTAGTTCTTTCTACTATTGCAGTCGGTGGAAAGCACCATGACATCATTTTTTTATGCATTTGGCACAAATTCTTGAAAACCATCCAAAGTATCACTATCTGGTTTGACTTGACAGACAGCCATGTAAATGTTTACTTCCTTACAGTTACACCATATATTATTCTCTCCTCTGAGGCTTCTTCTCTGAGGTGTGTTTACATATACTAGGACGTATACTTGCATATATATATATATATATATATATATATATATATATATATATATATATATATATATATATATATATGTCTATTTATTAAAAGTGCACTGCTGTAAATGTTTACTTCCTTACAGTTACACCATATATTATTCTCTCCTCTGAGGCTTCTTCTCTGAGGTGTGTTTACATATACTAGGACGTATACTTGCATATATATATATATATATATATATATATATATATATATATATATATATATATATATATATATATATATATATGTCTATTTATTAAAAGTGCACTGCTGTTACCTCATACAAAATCTGTTTTATATTGCACTGACTGCTGAAATTGCACTGACTGATTATACATACTTTCTATATTACATTGACAATGAAAACACTTGATGAGAGAAATGAGAAATATTTAGATTCCTCTGTATGTCTGCACATAAGGTGGCATTGACAAATAAAAAACCTTGAACCTTCTTGAAACCTTCCACCAAACCTAAGAGATATTTAGAATAGACAAAGACAACATCGAAGTTTCCTTTGCAACAACCTACACTGCCGACTGACCCTCCTGCAAACTTATTAACATCCATTCTCCTATACTGTGCACATCCTGCAAACCAGACCAAACATCCCCCCCCCACACACACATGACTAAGAAGGAGTAAAAAAATCCTTCATCACACTAATTTGTGTATGTTTTATGTGAACAAAGACTTGTTTCTACTCACACTCATACTTTCCTTGAAGTCAATAAATATAAAATAGCTTTAAATAAATGGACACTTTCAGTATGCCTTACATAAACATAAATTATACCATAACTAAGTATAGAATAATTATTGTGTGTATGGGATAGTGTAAGTGTGTGTA
This sequence comes from Silurus meridionalis, assembly GCF_014805685.1. Lineage (NCBI taxonomy): Eukaryota > Metazoa > Chordata > Actinopteri > Siluriformes > Siluridae > Silurus > Silurus meridionalis. Next base: position 15,428,950 of record NC_060894.1, read on the forward strand.
TATCGGTGTGTATATGAGCGTGTGTGCGTGTGTCAAGTCAAGTCAAGTCAAGTCAAGTCAAGTTTATTTGTATAGCGCTTTTCACAACAGACATTGTCTCAAAGCAGCTTTACACAAATCAACAGTGATGGTGAATGGTGTGAATTTGTCCCTGATGAGCAAGCCGTGGCGACTGTGGCAAGGAAAAACTCCCTTAGATGTTATGAGGAAGAAACCTTGAGAGGAACCAGACTCAAAAAGGGAACCCATCCTCATTTGGGTGACATCAAGAGTTTGATCATAAATCTTTCAACAATAAAGAACACTGGACAGTGAGAACTAACATGATTACTGGAGTATAAGATTATAAGTGATGTTCTTTCTGCAGTCTTATACAGTCTATATGGTTAGTAGCTCCGAGTTTTATGAGCTCAGCATTTGTGATCACCACAGATCCAGCATCAGCTTCTCCATGCCAGAGCCTTTAAACACTCCAGGAGGTCCAATGTCAAAACTCCACACATGTAGCGGGATCCAAATGGCACTGGTACGTCTCTAGATGGTTCGGGATGTTTGTGAGTTCGGCATCTACTTCTTCAAAGGTCCGTAATCATCACGAGGTGGGAGGTGACTGGAGCTGGCCAACCTCAGGATGCCTCGGGATGGGGAGAGAAAGAGAAGCAGTGGAGAGGAATTAGCGTAGCTACTGTTCATGATATTAACAGCACAAGTTGATAATGTGCATGTGATCAGATGTTCTGGAGCACAAGGTTATGATGTGAGACGTATGTTATGTGTAGGTTTTGCTAAAAATATATGTTTTTAATCTACACTTAAACTGGGTGAGTGTGTCTGAGCCCCGAACACCGTCAGGAAGACTATTCCAGAGTTTAGGAGCTAAATGTGAAAATGCTCTACCACCTTTAGTGGACTTTGCTATTCTAGGAACTACTAGAAGCCCAGAGTTTTGAGATCTCAGGGAGCGTGGCGGATTGTAGCGTGTTAAAAGACTGGATAGATATATGGGAGCCAAACCATTTAGTGCTTTATAAGTGAGGAGTAATAATTTGTA